>NC_088866.1:16122281-16415754 GCF_032884065.1 Artemia franciscana
TAAAATATGATATAAACCTAAGAAAATTGGAAAATGTTTTATTTTCTTAAGAAACTTTAGAGTATTGTCCAAAAACAAAGTGAATCTCAATTCTAGTTCGACGGAAGGAACGGATCTAGAATTGAGGATTCTGTGTTATAGCTGTCTTTTTTTGGGTGCAAATTTGAGCGTACAATCATACGCTTCCCATAGAATATAAGCCTTAAAGACACTACCAGTAGCCCCCTTAGTCAATACGAACACCGGAAACCAAAGAAAATATTGAAAAATGACAGAAACATGTGAAAATAGGAGAATATTCTTATTTTTTAAAGCAATTTTAGTCCATTCTCCAAAAAAAGTCTGAGTATATTATCGTAATTCTAGTTTGATGAATGGACAGATCTAAAACTGAAGGATACCATGATATAGCTATCTTTTCCCAGTGTACAATCATACACTTCACACGCAACATAAGCCTTAAAAGCACGAGGAGTAACCCCCTTGATAAATACAAGACGAAATAATCAGTTTAGCAAGAATATAAATAAGTAAAATAATTACTTGTTTCAGCCTCCGGTGTTCTATTTCTTGCCTTTCTCAAAGCCCCTAGGCCGAACAAAGGTCTTCCAGAATCATCAGTAGGGCCTACGCCATAACTAGACGTTATCACTCGGGTTTCATCACTTCCTTGGGGTTGACTAGGGTCGTTTTCAGGCAGTCTGCTTTGACCAAAGTTTAACTGGGCAGTGGAGCTGCGTGCTACTTTGTTTATCTTCTCAGACGCAGCTTTAACTGAAATACCTCCAGCTTCAGATGGAGGTTCCGCTAAAATGTAAATTGTCACCATAATAAAATAAGCTACTTTTAGGAATCAGACTTGGTAAGGTAAAAAGACCGATAGGGTAAGAATTTGTGTTCGAAAAGGTCAGACACAGTATGAGTTTGATAAAGTAAAAATCGTGACCCAAATGGATAGAGACCGGGTAAAATGTTGATCTGGTAAGAAATCTTGGCCAAAAAGTCTAGATAGAGCATGGGCTTGATAAAGTAAGAAATTTGCGGCCAAAAAGCCCAACTGAGTAAGAACTTGAAAAAGCAAAAAATTGTGGCCCAAACGATTAAAACTTGAACTTGATAAAAGTAAGGAACTGTTGTCCAAAAGGCCAGATAGAGTAAGAGCTTGATATAGTAAGAAATCTTGGCCCAAATAGCCTAAGTGAGCAACAATAGGGGTACAATTTCATTCAAGTTCATCAGGAACTTAGGTACAGCTTTAGCTGAAATAGCTGTAGGATCACACAGGGATTTCAACTAGAATAGCAATATGCAATAAATATTTGGTAACTAGTGACTAATTTACAATGCGAGATTAATCCAAGTCCGACTTTACAATCGTAAAACTGAGTCCGTTACGACTCGATTTGGTCACCGTCTGGGCGATGAACGCCGTACTCTGGAATTTTGGCAACACATTTTGCTCTTGCAACTTTTCAGGCTACCCCCAAGCTATCAACTGGCAAATGATTGCCTCTGTCTACAGCTTTTCTAAATCAGGCGACAATCTATTCAGCCATAATTATCCCATAATATTTTAGCAAAATGGCTATGTCCCAAAAGGAACATAAAATAAGCCATTCAATATTTATGAATCCAAGCTGTTTCAAACTTCTCATTTGACGTGTAACTATGGATAGGTTTTGGCGAATAAGCCGTTTTTCTAAATAAGGATTGGTTTAACATAACTCAATAACAGGTTTTGCGAAATTTACCGATTTTGAGAGACAATTGATTTTCAAGACAAGCATTTTTTTTATTCATTGTCTTGGAAAAATAATTGTCTTGGAAAACCTATTTACGCGTTTCTGTTTGCTCTGGCTTTCCCAATGTAAAGCCAGTTTGCTTAAAACTGTGAAAGCAGCGTTGTTAAACAATGCTGAATTTTAAAATGGCATCTTAATTGATTTTTTAAATGAAAAATCAGTTAGTTATAAAGACAGCAATAATGCCGTTGTGATTCATCCAAACTCTTGAACAGGTTTTGCAAAGCCTAATCGGTTTAGGGACATAATCTACTAAAGTAGGGTGAAAGAAGGTGACATACAGAAGAAGATGTACCTCTGATTGTATAAAGTTATTAGAACACTTTATCCTTTTCCGATTTCCTCCCTCCCCCCTGTCAAAAACGTGCAAGTTTCAATGTCCTATTCAAGCTCCCTACCAGGGGATGGGGATCAAAAGCCAAGAAAAGTTACTTTTTGCCACTATTTTTAATTTTTTAATCCCCATTCTAATCAAATAACTTGAAATAATAATGAAACACAGGGTATTGTTTATGCAATAAGGAAATAATGATATAAAAATTTTCTTTACCATTATTATTTATTTTCTCTCCACAAACTACCTAATTGGCTTTTTAGTCCAGCAACAATAACAATTAGTAAGATATCTAATTAATATGTTTCTCTATCCTTTTTTTAACTTTTAATTACTAATAAATTACGAGTAGGCGCTAAGTACTTCACGGCATATTACGACAAGTAGAATTTTAAACATTTAAAACCAATTTTGGTGTTAGTTATTTATTCTCTCCTAATTAAGACTTAACTGGAAATGCTAGACTAATGAAAATGTTACTACACTGATTACGTGACTAAAAGAAACCCAGACTGATTTACAAGAAACGATATAATTTCAAAGCGCACGCTTTTTCGGTAATTACCTCCAAAATAAATGATCATGAGAACAACAAAAATTAAGCTACAAGTGACTTACAGAAACAGGGGAAATTTCTCCTAAAAATATGATATTTGATATTTTCAATTTTCAATTACAATTTAAAATTAATTTTCAATTATTTTCATATCAAGTCAATTTAGTCAATTTTTAGCCAATTTACTCCCTTATTAAGAGAGTTGTTCTTTTTCTGAAAAGTATGGAATGATGTTTTTCTATTTTCTATTTGATATTTTTCAATTTCAATTTTTCAATTAATTTTCAATTATTTTCAATTTTCAAATCAAGTCAATTTTTAGTCAATTTACTCTCTTATTAAGGAGTTTGTTCTTTTTCTGAAAAGTATGGATTGATGTTTTTCTATTTGATATTTTTCAATTTTCAATTTCAATTTTAAATTGATTTTCAATTATTTTCAATTTTCAAATCTTTTCAAATCAATTTTCAAAGTTATTTTAGTTAATTTTTAGTCAGTTTACTCCCTTATTAAGAGAGTTGTTCTTTTTCTGAGAAGTATGAAATGATATTTTTCTATTTGATATTTGATATTTTTCAATTGTCAATTTCAATTTTTAAATTAATTTTCAATTGTTTTCAATTTTCAAATCGAGTCAATTTACCCCCTTTTTAAGGGAGTTGTTCTTTTTCTGAAAAGTATGGATTTTTTCTTCTGGTAATAACTCTCTACGAGTAACTCCAAACTTGATTAATTTTGTATACTTCCAAACTTTTGTAGAAAAACAAGGAATTTTTTTTGTATTTCCTCAAATTCTATCTTTTTTTAGAATTTCAGTTTCTATCAATATGTACTCGAAGTTTATTGCCGTTCACAAAGGGTTTGAAGGCTAATGAAGAAAAACCTTGGACAACTGAAGGTATAATCTAATTTGAAGGCCTTTTTTAGTCAAATGGTTGACAACGTGAATAGGGCGAACCACACCTCCTCAAAAGTAACCCATTTGGTCAATCTTTCTGAACCTAATTATTTAGTTTCTTTTCATATCCTGCGTCTGAGCAATCTAGTATGATTTTTGTTTATAAGTCTTTATATGGACAGTAATTGAAAATTTTATCCAAAAAAGAAGTTTTTCAAGGAAAAGTAAAGAGCCATTTAAACAAAAGCCTAGCATAATAGGCTCATGAAATAATTCAATTTTAAAACTAACAGAAATCAATAACAATGAACAAACAAAAACAAAACGAAAATAAATTACAATGAATAAGGAAGTCAAACTTAGAACGAACAGAAGTTTCTACAAACAAATGTAGAATTAACGCTCTTTAGGCCTTCTAAAGACTAGAGTATTATTTGAACTAAATCAAAAGATATTACGCGTCTCCAAGATGTCAAAAACACGTATCTGCAAATGCAATATCTTGGAAACAACTTATGTTGCTAAGTTGAAACTTCCATGGAATGTCGAGGGGGATACTAAGCTAAATCAAAAGGCACTCTGTGTATCCATGTCGTCAAAAGGGCGTATCTGCAATATCTCAGGATTTGCCTTCAATATATCCTCAACATTCCCTGAAATTTTGAACTTTATATCCTTAGCCTCTCTGGACATCAAGGGTAAAAAAATGGTCCTTAACCATTATGAAAACCATTTGTAAAAAATAAGCAGCTTGCATAATTTACAGCCCTTGCCCCAGTGGCTTTGGGGTTCATGTCATCCTTGGAGGCTTATTTATCGATCCTTTTGACTATTGTGAACAAAGACTGCCTCAAAAGTTTGGTCCAACGTCATTGTGAACTGTGGAAGAAAGACGTGACTATGATGAGTGTTTGTAGGGGGTTGCTTACCATCCAAGAACTGTCAACTTCTAAAAGGGGCACTAGAACTTTCAATGACTGATCAAATGAGTCCCATCCAAAATTTTATAACCACTCCTACCATACGATAAGGCCTCGTCAAAAGGGAAAATAACCTGTTTCTTTTGTTCTAACTTTAGCACTCTCTACCGTGAAAAATGTGTAACTACATATGAAGGTATTTTTCCCTTAAAATTGTATACCAAAAGTTTCCTAATATTATGAGAGATCTCTGATTGTTCAAGTTTCCACTTGAACAAATCAAACCATTAGGTTAAGTTTTCGAAAAGCGATAAAATTTTTGGAAGAATAAGGATGGCCACAACTATAAATTACTCTTGCCCCAAATGCCATACAGGAGTTGAGGATGTGGCAGTCTTCTGATTTAAGAAGTAGCTTTTTGAAGGTGATGGCTTTGAGTTCACGGAGATCCTGCAGACGACTTTAAAATGGACAATCATCCAGGTTTGTAAATATGCTAATGAAGTGGTAGAGAAAGAAAAGTAATATATTTTTTGAGGGTGGGGAGGGGGAGATGATTATTATTTTTGTTATTTGTTGTTGTGTGTATTATAGAGTACTGTGTTATAAGACCTTATAATGAGAAAAAATTTTCATTTGCATGGTATTGTTGTTGAGAGGAAAAGAGAGTAAGATAATTTCGTTCTTTTTTGTCGTTGTTGTATTTAACGGGAGTGGAGAGTAGACTTACGTTACTAGGCTATATAGCCTATATATTTAAGCCTAGGCTATATATTTAAATAAACTAATCAATTTGGTCAATTATTGGCACCCTTGTCGCATTGGACCACAGCCAAGATTTTGCTCTAGATCCGCCGGAAGGTCTAGTAAATGCCATCCTCTTAAACTTGTAATTTTTCAAAACTATCATGTTTGTAAGTAAATTTACGTTGCAAAATTTAGTTTTTAATTAAATTGTTTAAAAATTAATGCAATTTCATTAATCTTTTGTAAAATTTAACCACTACTTCTGTTATCCTCAAACTTGCGCCTCAAGCGCAATTATTTAGTTTTTTTGTTGTTTTTTTTTATTAGATTTTTGTTCTTTTGATTAAACTTGGTTTTCAATTTTTTGTACTTGTATTTAAAATGTTGCCAAATTTCCCTGTTATTCTTAGTTTTTGCTTTATTGTATTTCACTTGATTACAATTTGTTACTGTTAATTAAATTGAGTGAAGTTTTTGTATTAAATTGATTCAAATTTATTGTTTCTCAGTTGATTATAATTTGTTACTATTAATTAAATTGAATGAATAGATCTATTTAAAAAGATGAGCGTTAGAAAATTTCAAAAAGTTCAACTTTCCTTCGCAGTTTCGGGGAACCAAGAAAATAAATACCTTTCTTTTAATTGCATATTTGAGAATAGTATATACGCAAGGAAATAGTTTTAGAAGATAAGATTAGTTTAACGATTAGTCCCAAATACTTGAAAATTAATCATTAATTAATAATTACTAATAAAATCAATCATTAAAAACTATATGAAAGTTATTGTTTCAAGTTAATCCTTGATTATAACTGAAATTAGAATGTGGCCTTATATCAAAAACACAGTTCGTGTATATTTCAAAAATGGGGTAAATTTCCACCTAAGTTGGTAGGTTTTTGAAGCTAATAATTATAGGTTTGATAATAAAAGTGTAGTTCGAGCGTCTTAAACTAAAACCACTGCGTTTAATATCCTAAGGAGTTGATTCGAGGATTTAGTAATGTAATTATTTTTTAATAATGTAAGGTTATTCTTTAATAATGTAATGTAATTATTCTTTAATAATGTAATGTAACATTTAGAATTAATTGCAATGGACACAGCATTACAGTAACCAAAGCAGAAGAATGAAGTATTAGTAATACATTTTAGCAATTAAAAGTTTCGGTAATTAAATATTACTTACATTCAACCGTTTGTGATTCAGTGACTATATTATTGACTGCTTCACAACCATTTTCTGGCTCATTAATAATAGTAGTACTCTCTGACTTCATTTCAAGTTTGATGGCGCTTTTTCTCCTGGCAACTGGTGAGGCTGTTCTAGATCTCTCTTCTGTTGGTTCAGGCTGTGACCTTGTGGCAGTTTGTGGCCTGTACACAACAGTTGATGCAGCAATAACTGGTGATGGCGACCTACGGAAAGAAGGTGCTCGGTATAAAACTTGGGATTCGCTGCTTTGTATATCTTCTATTCGCCGTGATTGAATGACTGGGGATACTGGTCGTGCAGCTGCAACAAATGATTCGGGAATGTGTTCATATGGATGGTCATATATAACTTTCTTATTCGCATCTGTTTTCTGATTTTGCTCCTTGTCCTCAAAGTCACCTTGTTGCTCCTTGATTCTGCTCAATGTAGTCTCAACTTCAGATGCTGTTTGAGATTCCAATGATGACATGGTTATCAGCTGGCCAATCTCACCATGAAGTTGATCATCAGTAATGATAGGGTCTGCTGGCTTTGGTTCTTCTTTCAATTTTGATGTTTGTTTCTTCAAATAATCAACTTTTCTGGTTGGCGTCGGGGTTTTCTTTTCAACTTGAGGCATGAGGCGCCTTCCAAGTATGGGTGAAGCACGAGGGGAGGATGTGTTTACTATAGGTATGCTTGACATCGGTCTTTTTAGAGCGCGAATTCGTGCACGGATTCGCGATCTTTCGTCATATTCTTTTGCTGACTCCAGCTGAAAAAATAAAAAAGATTTAGCTTTAGATTGCACAGCAAAGCAAAGTAATTTTCATTCTTAAGAATTGTGCTTAAATCTTTTAGACAAAAATTTTCCACAAAATGGTTTAAATTGGGGAAATGAATTAGGCAGCTTTTTATTGCAAAATTTTGTAGGGCTTCTAATCTCAACTTCCAGGTGTAGGCACAGAGTTATCTTTGGACCCATCCCCCTCCCCTGTAAGAATTCTTTAGAACTATGCAACTTTTTTAATAGTTTTCTACATTTCCCTTAAATTTGCCTTGTTTTATTACAAGAGAGCAAAAATAATATATAAATATATATATATATATATATATATATATATATATATATATATATATATATATATATATATATATATATATATATATATATATATATATATATATATATATATATGTATATATACATATATATATATATATATATATATATATATATATATATATATATATATATATATATATATATATATATATACATATATATATATATATATATATATATATATATATATATATATATATATATATATATACATATATATATATATATATATATATATATATATATATATATATATATATATATATATATATATATATATATATATATATATATATATATATATATATATATATATATATATATATATATATAGGCATGTATATACATCTTGCCCAGGCGAAGCAGGTTCTTTTTCTGGTATTTTGTACAATCGGTGAATGTCTATAACATTAGAGCAAACCTGTATATTTGTACATATTAATATACCAAAGGCTTGAAACCAACTGAAAAATCCTATATACAGGTTCGAACTCAATGCTACATTATTTTTTCGTCGATTATAAGAATAATATTATTTTTGGGGTAAAAGTTGCATTCGTTGAGCAAAAAATTACTATTTAAAATATACTAGTTTATAATGAATACAATTAAAGGGGGGGGGGGGTGTCTCTTTGTGAAAAAAAATTCCAGAACTGTAACTCTTCTGCAATTTTGCTCTCTTTTGTGTAATTAAATAAAAAAACTAGTTTTTATAACTGACAGTAAGGAGCGACATTAAAACTTAAAACGAACAGAAATTACTCCGTATATGAAATGGGTTGTCCCCTCCGCAATCCCTAAAGTTTTTAATTGTTTAAAACGCTTAAGTTTTTAATTGTTTTAAAAAGTAGAATTGTGGTAAAGAGTCAAACTTTAGCGTAAAGAGCGAGGGATTGCGGAGGGGATGACCTATTTCATATACGGAGTAATTTCTGTTCGTTTTAAGTTTTAATGTCGCTCCTTACTTTCAGTTAAAAAAAACTAGTTTTTTTTTTATTTAATTTCTGAACGTTTTTGAATTAATGCATGTTTGATTTTGGCTCTCCACACATAAATTATTAAAATGAAATTTGCATATTAATTCTTTTTTTGTCTAAATGGCTTTCTCTTAGTTTTGATCAGAGGATTTTGAGAAATAAGGGGTGGGGAAGAAGGCCTAGTTACCCTCTAATTTTTCGGTTACTTAAAAAGGCAACTAGAGCTTTTAATTTTTAACGAACGTTTTTATTAGTAAAAAAAAAACAAATAACATAAAAATTAACTTACGTAACAAACTTTTATAATCTTATTTTTTATTATGTATATGAGGGGGCTTGTCCCCTCCTTAATACCTCGCTCTTTACACTAAATCTTAAGTTTTATCCCAATTCTTTAAGAATGACCCCTGAATCAGAAAGACCGAAGAATAAATAGTTGAAATTACCAAAAATACTTTAGCATAAAGAGCGAGGTATTTATCTCCTCCTAAATACCTCGCTCTTTATGCTAAAGTATTTTTAGAACCCCTCATAAGCGTAATAATCTCTGTTCGTTTTAAGTTTTAATGCTACTCCTTACTTTCAATTGAAAAAAAAACTTTTTCATGTTTATTTTTTCATTTTTTTTATAATAATGCTAGAAAGTCCCGCGCCCTTTTCATTGAATTACTCTTCCCCCATGACATATTCCTCAAAGGAAAGATCCTCCCACATAGCCCCCTCCCCTCAACCCCAAACCAAAAAAATCCCCTGAAAACGTCTGTACACTTCCCAATAACTATTAATGTATGTAAACACTGGTCAAAGTTTGTAACTTGCAGCCCCTCCCCCGGGGACTATGGGGGAGTAAGTCATCCCCAATGATATAGTTATTATGGTTTTCGACTATTCGGAACAAAATGGATATCTCAAAATTTTGATCCGTTGACTTTGGGAAAAAATGAGCGCGGGAGGGGGCCTAGGTGCCTTCCAATTTTTTTGGTCACTTAAAAAGGGCACTAGAACTTTTCACTTTTGTTAGAATGAGCCCTCTTGCGACATTCTAGGACCCCTTGGTCGGTACGATGACCCCTGGAAAAAAACAAAACAAAAACAAATAAACACGCACCCGTGATCTGTCTTCTGACAAAAAATACGAAATTGCACATTTTTGTAGATAGGAGCTTGAAATTTTACTATAGGGTTTTCTGATACGCTTAATGCGATGGTGTGATTTTCTTTAAGATTCTATGGCTTTACGGGGGTGTTTCCCCCTATTTTCCAAAATAAGGCAAATTTTCTCAGGCTCGTAACTTTTGATGACAAACACTAAATTTGATGAACCTTATATATTTAAAATCAGCGTAAAAATTCGATTCTTTTGATGTATCTTTTAGCATCAAAATTCCGTTTTTTAGAGTTTCATTTACTATTGAGCCGAGTCGCTCCTTACTACAGTTCGTTACCACGAACTGTTTATCCCTGCAGAATCGAGTTGGAACTATCAAGGGCAGTTTTGTGAGGGGGTACGGAACAGTTTTTCTCTGTTTATGAGTTTCGTCTAAGGTTTCGCTAATAATAGTATAAAAGCATTGATTTCAGCGTATTTGCAAAGTAATCTACCAAATAATTTATTAAGATGTATACAATTAACCATTCTTTGTTTAACCGGTGATAAATGTGTACTGATGCCCAAAGTGACAAAGTGGTAAATGAAATTAGATACGTTGGAGATTTCAAAGCACTTGGCATTTGCATATTTGAGTGAATTTGCAAGAATTTTGAGAACACCATCAAAACTTAGATCTTCGCCCTTTTCTAACTAGTTTTTAAACATAATATGAAATAAGAGGCGGTTTTTTTCGAACATTTGCTAGATTTTATTTAGTAAAATATTTATTCTATTATAGAAATGAGTAAAATGTTTGGCTGTTTTATACTGTCTTATTTTCTACGTTCTGTTTTATCCCTTTTTTTACATTTTGCTCTGTAAATTTATTAGAAACCATATCAACACACACAGGGATATTGTTTGACCCCCCCCCAACAGTTGTCTAAAGGAAACTCCGGAAAAATTGAAGCCTTTATTTCCACTTACTCAATGTCCCCCACACATAGAAAATCCTCTGATCCCTCCCTAATGCAATAGTGGACCCATGTGAGTTAATGACAGCATTTTTTTTTCTTTTTTTTTGTGACTACGTACAGTAAGAATTATAGAAGTGTTTCCCACTAAAATTACTCTCCTGCCTCTGAACAGTTTCCAGAAATGAAAAGTTGATTCTTCGAAGAACTAGACTTTTGGGGCCCGTTTTCTGAAGCATCAGTCCCTCTTCCTGTAAAAATCACGTTTACTCCCTTCCCGCCTCCAGGGACCAATGCAATATGCATTCGAGAGGGCCAAAGACCTAAGCTAAGGCAGTAGCAAGCAAATGCTATGTGATATATTTTGAAATACAGTTATTCTAGTTTTAGAGCACGAGACCTGGAACGCCAAAACAAACACTAGGAAGAAGTTTATTTATGGGAAAGGCAAGGTTTTATCTAAGATAGGGGTTAGGGGAATTAAACATCCCCCTTTGAAATGTTTGTCCGACTCTTAATAACGAAACAAAATACATATACACAAATTTTGATGTGGTTTTTAAGTTTTAGTGTAAGTCGCCTCCAAAAAATATCCTGGATACGGCCCTGGGGGAGAGAAGGATAAAAAATGACAATCTGGCGAAATATATGAAACCCTGAGAAAATTCTGGGAAATAATTAAATATTGAAATTTGGAGGGGGCGCAGACCCTCACCATGCGGACATTTCTATCCCAGACCATTTAATCATGTCACTGCATCAGGTTCAGTGAACCAAAAACGAAGTAATTGATACGGAGAACATTTTTAAATTGGTGACTAAGTAATAAAAAAACAAATTAGTTGTAAAATCTGAAGCTATTCTTTTGTTCTTGTACAAAGAATAACGTAAAACAAAGTAGCAATAAATTAAAAGTTTGACAAATACTCATTAAATTCAGAATTAAATTCGTGGATTCACAATGAGCAAAAGTAAAAATTCATGCAAGCAAAATTGTTGAAAGGTCAAATACCCGCAGAATAACTTAGAAAGTTTATAATTTTTATTTTATTTTTTACGCTCAATGGACATCCAATTTAGCAGAAATAAGACTATCCTGAAATTGAAGAGGATTTTAATTTTTTAACGTAGGACCAAAAAGTGTGGGTAACTTATAGGAATGGGACATGGCGCTGAGGTCAACAAAACAAACATCAACGCCATCTAGCGTTGGCGAGACTTGTCATTTTTTCAAGTTGTGTAAACATTTTTCTGCCAGGAACTGAGATCAGACACTTGCAACTATCCTAACTTTACCATCTAAAGTAATTAAATTAATTATTTTTATTATTACACAGAAGGAATGCCAAGCCCCGACAAACACTAGATGACGTTGATAGTTTTTTTTGTTGACACTAGCGCCAGTTCCTACTTAAATAAGTTATCCATAATCTTCGTGTAGGACGCTGATTTCCGGATCATTCGACAGCTAAGATTCAGAGTTATCCTTCTACCGAATTGCATTTTTGAATTTTTTATTTTTTTGTATTTTTCTTTGACTAAAAATTATGAACCGGGAACTAATTGCGAATTGAAAAAAACTCATTTTTCCCAATTTTTTTTCTTAAGCAAATCTAGATTAATCTCTAAGAAAAGGTCTAAGTAATATCATAATTTAACACATTCAATATAGGTATTTTCGTGCAATTTACAGTAGGCTAAATCGTATATTTTACGCACAGGGGCCGCAAATCTTAAAATAATTCTAAATAATATATAAGACCGTTTCTAGCGACAAAACATCTGAAAAGCTCTAAAAACACTATCTGTCCCACCCTTTTACACCATTTTATCTTGAAAAGGTCATAAATCTTAATAATTGCCACCGGTTCAATATAAAGATCTGCGGTCTGCACTGGTCGATAAAGAATATTTTAATTTTAGTTGAAGACCGTAAATTTATTTATCATTCGGCTATACGTAATGATGAGATAGCATGTAACGATGAAACCTCAGCAATTCCTATATGAATTAAATAAAAAAACAAGTTTTTTTAAATGAAAGTAAGGAGCAACATTAAAACTTAAAACGAACAGAAATTACTCCGTATATGAAAGGGGCTTTTCCTCCTCAACGCCCCGCTCTTTACGCTAAAGTTTCTTACTGTTTTAAAAATAGATTTAAGAGAAAGAGTCAAACTTTAGCGTAAAGAGCGGGGCGTTGAGGAGGAAAAGCCCCTTTCATATACGGAGTAATTTCTGTTCGTTTTAATTTTTAATGTTGCTCCTTACTTTCAGTAGAAAAGACTTTTTTTCATTGTTTTCTCAAATAATGCTAGAAAATCCTGCGCCCCCTTCATTGAAATTCTCCTCCCACATGACAAGTTTCTCCGTGTAAACATCCTCCCACGCTACCCCCCTCAAATCTCCCCCCTAAACAAAAAAAATCCCCCTGGAAACGTCTGTACACTTCCCAGTAACCATTACTATATGTAAACACAGGTCAAAGTTTGTAACTTGCAGCCCCTCCCACGAGGGACTGCGGGGGAGTAAGTCGTCCCTAAAGACATCGTTTTTAGGTTTTTCGACTATAGTGAATAAAATGGCTATCTCATAATTTTGGTCCGGTGACTTTTGGGAAAAAAAGAGCGTGGGAGGGGGCCTAGTTGCCCTCCAATTTTTTGATCACTTAAAAAGGGCACTAGAACTTTTAAATTCCGTTAGAATGAGCCCTCTTGCGACATTCTAGAGCCACTCAGTCGATACGATCACCCCTGAAAAAAAAAAAAAAAAAAAAAAAAAAAAAAAAAAAAAAAAAAAAAAAAAAACGCATCCGTTATGTCTTCTGGCAAAAAATGCGAAATTCCACATTTTTGTAGATAGGAGCTTGAAACTTCTACAATGAGGTTCTCTGATACGCTGAATCTGATGGTGTGATTTTCGTTAAGATTGTATGACTTTTAGGGTGTGTTTCTCCCAACTTTCTGAAATGAGGCAAATTTTCTCAGGTTCGTAACTTTTGATGGGTATAACTAATCTTGATGACACTTATATATTTAAAATCAGCATTAAAATGCGATTCTTTTAATGTAACTATCGGTATCAAAATTCCATTTTCTAGAGCTTCGGTTACTATTGAGCAGGGTCGCTCCTTACTTACAGTTCGTTACCACGAACTGTTTGATAAATTGGAACTTTTTCAAATCCAGAGCTAAGCCCGTTATACAGCGGCGCTAACTCACAGAAATGTTGAGGAAGGAGGGGTTGAGGATTTCTTTCAACAAAGTTGCAACAAAGAGGGTTTTTTCAAAATCTAAGTAACAGTTCTATTTCGGTTTTTTTTTTTTTTTTTATGAAAATGCCCTATTTTTTCATAGCTAATGAAAAAAGAGGAAAAAGCCAATATTTCGGCCAAGATCTCTGCTCAGCCGTCCTCAGTGGAGGAACAAGAATATAGAAGGATAGATAAAAATCCGTAAATCAATTTTAGTTCAATTTCGTATGTTTTTTTATCATTCATTTGTAGGCTACATAATGATGATAGAGCTTGTAACCATGAAACCTTTGTAGTTCCTACATCATGAATAATTTGAAACTTTTTAAAATAATGACTTAAGCCCGTTATCCAGGGGGGTCAATTCACAAAATGTTGGGGGAGGGAGAGCAAGGATTTTTTTGTAATAAATGTACAACAAAAAAGATTTTTTTTTTCAACATCAAAGGGAGAATTCTTTTTTGATTTTTTCAATGAAAATTAAAAAAGCTCAAATTGTCTTTTAAAATATAGCAGGAGCAGCTAGCTGCTCAATCTTCCCTTAATTGGCTCCTTAAGGGAGGGGGTTTAAAAGGAGGTTTAAAAGGCTTTTAAAAGGAGGTTTAACAAGATTTTTTTTTAATTTAAAACTGAAATTGTGAATATCGTACTGAATCACCTCTGTAAAGCCATCTATCTTATTATGGCTTTTGTAAAGCCAGCTTCTTATTTTAATTTTCATTTAGCATGAATGTATAGCCATTTTTCCAATCTCTATTATCTAATCACTTTCCCTTTTATTTGACTTTAAAAATTCATTTCTTACCTGTTTTTCCTAATAAATTAGATTCTAAATCTAGAATTTGAGCTCCATAACTAAAATAGCTTGTCATATTTGAATTGGAGGAGTAATTCTTTGTTAAGAGAAAGGTTTGTCTGTTTGTGTTGTTCGTTAGATGTCATCAGCGATATATAACTGTACTATTGATTTACAAAAAAAGGTCCTGTAACCATACTTTTATCCAAAGAGTTAATTATCCAAACTATTAGAATTCTAACGATTTACTACGATTTATTTGAATAGCCTACACACTTTCGCATTCGACTTCTGTATCTTCATTCCCAGGGCGCTTTAAGACCTAGATACATTTATACCCTCAATCCATGGTGCAGCAGATGGTAAAGAGCTTTACTGTTGATAGAGACGCAACCAAGAACGCTGCAATTTGCTTTTGGGGAGGAGAACATATCGGGGGAAGGCCAAAAAAAGACGCGAAAGAACAGACGACTTATAGGAGAGAATAGGAAAAATGAGGTTTATTATGGAGGGGGGCTTACCCATGGAAATACGCAGATTTTTTTTAGGGGAAGGACCTGTATTCAGAGAAAATAAGAAAATATGCGAATTATAGGAATGAAATACAAATCGCACAAAGCTCAGAGTTTAGAGGAGCATGGTTCCCAGACCTAAAAACAAAGAAAAACGATGTAAATCATGGCCAGTGATAAAAGAAAAATTTTCAAACACTTCGGACGAGACCTCCAATCAATTTTCCACAGTACAGAACCGAAATTTAGAAATAAAGATGAAAGACCACATAACAATACAAAAACAGAAGCCTTAGAAATGAAACTAAAATGGAGGAGACCTTTTCTCAGAAAACGGTGAAAATGCAACATATCAATCCCCAGACCACCATTCCTCCTCCCCAGCAAACGTGCAACAAATTATTAATATATAATTTATAGTCTGATAAGGCACTAGAATATTTAGGATTTATAATAAAAAATATGTAAATCATTCAAAAGTGATTCACCATCACCAATTATGGAAAAATTGTGTGGGCAATCCTCTCAACTAGTCGAACACCCTGACAAGAGATGCCTCCAGTAATACTATATATGGGAAAGGTATTATGAACACTCGAAAAAAAGGCAGGTACCCAAACATGGCATTGGTATTAAAATGGTATTAGAACTCAGCGGTCCTAGTGATGCCGATGTATTATAAACCAAGCGAAATTACTTGTAAAAATACACTGAAAGTAAAACCATCAAGAACGTAGATTTTGTTCAAAGCGAAAGGACAAATCTCTAGTTTTTTTTTCAAAGAGAGTACAATTAACGTCATTTTTTATGCTCAGTTTTAAATCTAATAGAAGATTTTGATGAGTTACAGAACTTCAAAACCTTGCAAGCCAGATTCAGACCGCCATTCGTGCAACGGAATGTGCTACATGTGGATATGGAGAGCTGCAGCAGTGAGGAAAAAGGGAATAGGGGGACTTGAAAGAAACGATAAAAATTGTGAGAAGTTCTTTAAGACAATCCTAACTACTTACTTATCTCATCCCTGAGGGTGCATTAATTCATTCCCCATCCTCCGATGGATAAATATACAGTCACCTTTATATATTGCCACTATATTTTGCAACAGAAAACGGCGAACTCTAGCATTTTACGACGGCGAACACTAATCAATCAGCGAGAAAATTGTACTACTATAATGGCAGTATATATAATGGGCTGTATACTTATCATTGGGTATATTATGCAGTGCGCCTTTACTGATGAGATAAGTAAGTATTTATGATTATTTTCTAGTAATTCTCGGAAGTTGTAGGGTTTCCTTCACATATTCCCAGGTTCTTAACTGTTACCAGAAAGTGTGTCACAAGTGGTATAACAAGTGGCTTTCTGATATGTACATCAAGTCGCATCGGTGGATCCAGGGAGTTGGGGGATTTTTTCTTGTGCCCTCATTCCCGGTTTTTCTTTTTTTCACTCTTTTTTAGAATAAATTTGTCAATTTGATCAATTATTGGCACCCTTGTCACATTGCCCCCTCCCCAAGATTTAGCTCTAGATCCGCCCCTGTCAAGTGATGGAGTGGACAACTCCTAAGAATTAATCTAGTCTAAGCAGTTTTTGTATAAAGTTTTGGTACTTGTGTCTTATAGCCACCCCACTCAAGTTTTGTCAAAAAGTGAAGTTTGGTTTATTCTAATGAAATAAAAAAAAAACATGATTAAAATATAATATTTTATAAAAAAAATACGAAAACTACGGCAAAGAATTATGGAAAGGGGGCGCCCAGTCCGCATTGTATTATATACTTAAACTAACCTAACCTAGCCAAAATACCAACTAAATATTTAATTAAAATATAGCTACAATGTAGTTTCCCACCGAGCCGAAGCTAATATTGTCTGGTAGAAAGACCATGAAAACCGGTTATTGTCTCATCCTCGCGATAAGTTAATTCATTGTTGTAGTTTTCATATTTTTGTTGAAAAAGTATTATATATTCATCATATTTTGTTTTATTTCATTAGCATTAACCAAACTTCACTTTTCAACAGAGATTGAATTTATTTTGGGCTTTAAGACACAAGTACCAATTTTTTTTTTTTCATATACGTTATCCCTGTTTAGAGAATTTAAGTTTTCAATGGAAGTTACTGAACCCCTTTCAATCTTGCGCTTTTTACAGTTTTTCTCCATGTTTGAGTGACACTTAGTCGTTTTGAACTCAAAAACTTGACTGAGGATTTGACAACAGTTTGTTTGATTGTAAGTGCTTTAAGAAACAATTATAAATGCCTATATTTCAAGCAAGTGCTTATCCAGGATTTTGCTAGTTTTTTTCGGAGGGTTATGAAAAAATCAAAAAGTACATACAAATTTGTATGTGCATTCGAGTCGGACAGAAATTTCAGGGAAGGTGGTCAAAATCTGACCCCTCTCCTGGATACAGCTTTGATCTTAAGTAATGAATAAGCATTGTATTTATTATATTGAATAGTAAATAAGTAATTATTACTTAAGTACAACATATTTTTAGGATACTTATGACTTTAGAAAAAAAGAACCCGATAGCCAGAGTATTTGAGCTTCAAAGCATTATACTTTCCCACTGGATAAATATGAGTGGAGCTAAAATTTGCCCTCAATTGTCCATACCACAGAGAAGCAGAGAAATTACCTGCGAAAAATGTGGTGACTAAAAAGCGTTTCGTTATTTTTACTGGCTTAAAATTTTGCACAAAAGAACATCGGATTTTGCCTTATCTTTTTGACACAAAGTTTGACATAGCAGACAACATGTAAAAAAAAGGCGGCATTGTTTGGTTTCCCTTTCTGACATACTTTTAAGAAATAATATGATTGGTTCCAGATAGTGCGTCATAAAAATAAACCAATAGAATCAAAGCACACTTTTTAACAAACAAACGTATAGGACAAGAATCACAATTTTTTCTTTATCTATGGCCATGATTATGGGCCATATGATTAGTGAATCCATTACGCATGCACTATATATAAGAAGAAAAATGCTCTATAAATCTGAACTTCCAAGATGTAGACTTTAGTTCCCTTATTCTGATAATATGAAAAAAACTTCGTTTTCTTAAAGAGTTAAAGAGGCTGCGTCCCAAAGTCGAACCTTAAAACGTACAGGAATTAGAAGAGGCAGTTGGGGGGCTGCCGCCCCCCAAACCCCCAGCTTTTAAAGACTCTTTTGTACAGGTTTTTTTTTTGGGGGGGGGACTTCATTGTTACTAATTACTAGTTTCGGCGCAATGGTTCTCCTGTCCTCTTGTGTTTAACATTTTTCGAAGTTATTCCATTATTCATTCATTTCAATTTTATGTTAATTAAAAGAGGGCCTTTCCGAAGCCAAGAGCTGGGGGTTAGCAAAAAAACAAAAAACCTGTACAAAAGAGTCTTTAAAAGCTGGGGGTTTGGGGGGCGGCAGCCCCCCAACTGCCTCTTCTAATTCCTGTACGTTTTAAGGTTCGACTTTGGGACGCAGCCTCTTTAACTCTTTAAGAAAACGAAGTTTTTTTCATATTATTTCTGTACGTTTTTCTACAATCCATGGTGGATGTAATTTAATAATTCCTGTACTCCTCGTACAGGAATTAGGAGAGGAACTTGGGTGGCTGCCGCCCCCCCCCCCGCTTTTAAATCATTGTATAAAATAGAAAAAAAATAGATAGAATGACCGAAATGTTTCTTTTGCTCATAAGAAGCTAATATTCTGTTATCTCTCAAATGATAAGCTGTCCAGGTGTTATCAAAAATTTTTCTGGAATGGAGCTGGATTTTTATGATGCTTGCAGTCATTCTCGCCGTGCCGAGCTGATTATTTTGATGTACTTGAATGTTGATATTCGTAACTTTTAAGAATTTCAAAATTAACATGGGACTATTAGACTATTAGGACTATAAGAAGACTATTAGGAGAGGCAAACCCCCCGCTTTTAAAGACTCTTTTGTACAGGTTTAATTTTTTTTCATATTAATTCTGTACGTTTTTCTACAATCCATGGTGGATGTAATTTAATAATTCCTGTACTCCTCGTACAGGAATTAGGAGAGGAACCCCCCCCCCCCGCTTTTAAATCATTGTATAAAATAGAAAAAAAATAGATAGAATGACCGAAATGTTTCTTTTGCTCATAAGAAGCTAATATTCTGTTATCTCTCAAATGATAAGCTGTCCATGTGTTATCAAAATTTTTTTGATGTTGTGAAAAAAAACCGCCCGTAAGGGACTTGAACCCTTGACCCGAGGATTAAAAGTCTCACGCTCTACCAACTGAGCTAATAACTTGCATGTGTGTAAATATAACTTCTCAATAGCTTTTAAAAATTTCAAATTAACATGGGCTCTTATGGAGAGAAATCCGTTAATTTAAATAGCTAATGGGTGGTTTCTGGAAAACAGGGAAGGAGTTATCGGATCAAGCTGAAATTTCGCGGATAAGCTCCTGGGCCGTAGGGGACCTTAACTTGTGAATTTCAGCCCGATCGGACAACGTTAAAAGGGGTGGGGGGGGGGGGTTGGAGGGTCGAAACTTTCGGGGGGTTAAGATTTTCCTACGAAACTTTCATGGGCGCTTACTCGGAGAATTCCGCATCGAATGAGTCTTCGTACACCCAGATCCGATGTCGGATGTGACCTGTAGGCGTGGCGAAAAAAAAAGTAAATGAATTTTAAGTGGCTATGCGTGGTTTCTGGAAAACAGGGAAGGAGTTATCGGATCAAGCTGAAATTTCGCGGATAAGCTCCTGGGCCCTAGGGGACCTTAACTTGTGAATTTCAGCCCGATCGGACAACGTTAAAGAGGGGCTTGGGTTGACAGGTCGAAACTTTCGGCCAGATTTTCCCCATGAAGAAAAAGTTGGAGGGGGATGAAATTTTGCAGGGTTCTTATTTGGAGCTCGGGCTACGAAATGCATCCCTCCCCATCCGTCTGCGACCACTGGAACCGAAGATCGCTTAACATTGTCGTGTGTCGCCTCTTTATAGAGGCACGAGTGTGCCTCCTTGATGCTTTGAATTTTTTGTTCAACAAATAAATAGAACAAGGCAAAAAGTCACCAGGCTGAATAAACTGCTAAAACATTTTGTTGATAAATAAAAGTTACCAATTTCTTCAAAATGTGAAATATATATAAAAAACAAAGAAGGAAAAAACAAATAATTTTTTAAACTGTTTCTTTTTACTGTCATTTAACATTTTGCACAGATATCTAGTTTTTGAGCCAGATTTTCTAAGCTTGATTTCCAGGTCCTGATTTGTGAAAAGCCTCAACAGATTTGAAAGCATTTTACATTCAATGCATTTTTGTGGCACCGTGAATTGAAATGTGAGTGAAAGAGGATTGAATCTATAAAAAATGAACGAAAAAACGGGTACCTCAGTCCCCAAGAGTAATTTCTGGCTTTTATCCACACTGTATTAAAATGAAATAATGTGTCTGATTTCAAGACTGTAGCCAGGAGTTTTGTTGGGGGGAGGGGTACAGAAAACGGTACCTGTCGGTTATTGGAAACACACCCAAAAATTGAAGTTAGGTTGATCCTAATGAAAAATAACAAAACATCATGATAAGATAATACTTTAGAAGGAAAATTGTGGAAACCTAACCCGACGTAACGTAACCTAACCCCCACCTGCACCCCTACTATGCAAATACATAGCTCAAATTATATGAGTCCAATGTATTGCATCGTCCGTCGCTTGTTTTGTAGCTATGAAACCGGTTTCCTGAGATGTAACCTAAGTGTAATTCTTGAATGTTTCCAATAACCAACAAGTATCCAAAAAGCCATAAAAAACGCATCTAATACTTGTTTATAGCATCTGTATTTTTTTTTGTTTTGCTTACGTATTTACAAGGTGGAAGAAAAATATGGGGAGAGGGCCCCCTAGCCCTCCCCCCTAGATAAGGCCTTGTCTGATGGCAAAAGACACGTTTGTAAGACAACATGCTTCAAACCATCTTTATTTGAAGGTTAATAGTTTGCAAAGTTTCACTTAGCAGAACTCTGAAATAATTATCTATATGACATTTTGAACCTTTCATCCGCCATAAAAAAGAAAAAAATCTTCTGGAAGTATGTTAGCCTTGACCGACCACGTTAATAGCACTAACAGCGACTATTTGTATTGTCACGGTATGGGTACTTATTTTAAATGCTCACAGCAGCTACAAAGGACAAAAAAGTACGTATTTTACATCTACGCATAGGGAGCGTTAGGGGAATTTGTCCCAACATTAATCAGAAAACCACTAGCAAAAAGTATGAGAAACTTTTAAGTCTGCAAATTGGCACTAGTGTCGAAAAGAAAAATAACGAACACCATCTAGCGATTGGCGACTGTGTTGCAACTCAAAACGGTTGCATACTTGTCTCTTAAAGATAGGCCTATAGGAGAGATTATAGAAAGCAACATTCTGGCCACAGTAGGCATACCAGTTTAATGTCAACGAGTCTAATTAACCAGCCAGGATTTAATGGGATAGGTCAAGGCCGTATCCAGGGAGATTATAGGCTTGAATCTCCCTCTCTGAAATTTTTGTCCGACTCGAAAAACGTAAGAAAATGCATGCAAACTAATTTTTGATGCGTTTTTAGTTTTTTGTCAACTGCCAACCCGAACGGAATCTTGAATACGCCCTTGGGCCTGTGATAGAATTGCCTAGACAGGTCTACTCGAAATGAGACTAAGTAGGCAACGTTCGTACCTGCAGCAGCATACACGTTGCAATGCTTCTGTTATTAGTAATGACAATGGCGAGACTAAAGAAAGGCCGAGCGACAACTCGATTTTTTTTTTCGTCCATCGCAGAAATGTCTATAATTTTCGAGAACCAAAATTATTTTTTCTTTTATTCCAGGAGCATATTATTAGTATTCCTAAAATTTGCTTCGGCACCCAGATTTCGTACAAACCGATGGAAAAAACCGATGAAAAAGAGAGTGCAAATGAGATAAATAGAATAGGTAAGCTAGGTTCTCATGGGGAGTCCCATTTCACTTCCGCAGCCGTATTTCCCGTTGCGGGATAAAAAATATCGCGGCGTTTGAAAATTTGTTTCACTTTTATTTCGGTCCGCTTCCATTCATCATCTGGGAATCGAACCCGAGCAATAGAATCAAGCTATAGCTAGGCCCAGACAAAGAGTCACATTCTGTTTTTACACCCTTTTCTCTTCGCCCGATTTAACTTACATTTGCCCACAGGGAAATTGGTGGTTATCCCTCTGCCTCAAAAGGATCTAGAGCCGGTATACGGCGGCATCTACCATACTCAAGCCCTGCAAACAAGTTCACCGACCCTGAATAGCACTGACTAGAACAAGCTAAAGTTGTGCCTTCTTTTCATTTAAACTTGAAAGTTTGTAAAAGCAAAACTTTCTTCACTAGAAAGTGAAAAAATAAAGCAAATCTCGAGCAGTATACAATAAAAAAAAAATTGAATTAAAAGCTGATATTACTCGCGACTACCTGAAATTGTCATCAAACAGTTTGTGGTAACGAACTGTAGCCTGAGTAAGGAGCGACTCGGTTAAATAGTAAACGAGACTCTAAAAAACGGAATTTCGATACCAATAATTATATCAAAAGAATTGGCTTATTATGCTGATTTCTAATATATAAGTTTAATTAAGTTTAGTCAAATTCATTAATAGTTACGAGCCTGAGAAAGTTTGCCTAATTTTCGAAAACAGGGAAAAACACCCCCTTAAAGTTAAAGAATCTAAATGAAAATCACACCATCAGATTCAGCGTATCATAGAATTCTACTGTAGAGGTTTCAAGCTTCTATCTGCAAAAATTTGGAATTTCGTGGTTTATTTGTTTGTTTTTTTTTTTGTTTTTTTTTTGTTTCTTTTTCCCCACGGGTGACCGTGTCGATCCAGTGGCCTTAGGATATCATGAGAGGAATCATTCGAACGGAAGTTAAGATTTCTAGTACCCTCTTTAAGAGACCAAAAAGATTATAGGGCAACTAGGCCCCCTCCCCAGATTCTTTTCACTAAAATCGTTCAATCCAAATTTTGAGATTGCCATTTTGTTCATCGTAGTTGAAGGGCCCAATATAATTATACTTTTTGATACAACAAGACCCTCCGACAGCCCAGGAGAAGGGTCTGTAAGTTATAAAATTTACCCGTTATTTACGCATAGTATTTGTTATTGGAAAGCATGCATACATTTTAGGGTGAGAGGGGGACAAATTATCTACTGGAGACGAATTTTCCACGGGGGAATTGTCCATGTGGAGAGATGTTTCCAAGGAATGAACTTGTCAGGGGTAGTTATTCACTGGGGGAATTTCCAAGAGTTCCTATACAAAATTCTTTTTATATGTTTTGCTCTCTTTTTTCTGTCCCAATATTACGCATGGAGTTGTTAAGGGTAATTGTCCTGGGTAAACTTTCACCGGGATGGCATTGTCTAGAGGATATTTCCGTGGGGAGAGTATTTCTCCGTGGAGGTGGGGTCAGGTTTCCTGAGATTATTTAAAAAACGATCAGAAATTAAATAGAAAAAAGTTTTCCCAACTGAAGTACGGACTAACAGTAAAACTTAAAACGAACAGAAATTAGTAAGTATATCAAGGGGGTTGCCTCCTCCTAAGCCCCTCACTCTATACACTAAAGTTTGAACCTTGTCCCAGTTCTTTAAGAACGACTTCTGAAACACAAGGGTCGTTTAATTAGGACACTAAGAAGCTTTACTAAAAGTACTAAAAAACGTTAGTATAAAGAGTGAGGTGTCAAGGAGGAGGCATCCCCCTTCATATACGTAATAATTTCTGCTCGTTTTAAGTTTTAATGTTTTTCCTTACAGTTAAAAGTTTTTATTTTTTATTTTTATAATAAACAGTTAAATTTTCAAGCACTCGACGTCTTCCACGTACCTAGGGGGAGTGCTTTAAAATCTCATCCCCCAAACCCGGGAATTTTGAGTAATTTTCCTATAATTCCTCATATTTTCGTATAAAATCGGCTATTTTCTAATGTTAGTTACAAGTGTCGAACCAAGGCCGTATCCCGGGGGTCACGGGGTTTGACCCCCCCCCCCCTTAACTTTCGTCCTACTTGATAAACGTAGCAAAATACATTTAAACAAAATTTTGGTGCGTTTTTTTTATTTTTTATAAAACCCCTTCGGTAAAATCTACCCCCCCCTCCAACAAAAATCCTAGATACGTCCTTGTGTCAAATGCTTCCTTATTGCTTTTCACTTATTATCAATTACTCGTTTTTATTTAATGCAAATAAGACTCTTAGTTAAAAATTCAAGAAAATAAAATTCCTGGTTCTAAAGAATTCAGACTTCGATGTTGTGATGCAACTACAGATTAAAGTATAGTTGAACTTGCGTGCTATTTCTGCCATTAAAGGACTTGACGGACAAGTTTAGGATGTCAAATAAGCCCATTTTTATTCTTTCTAAAAAGCATTAAAATAAATTCTTCGATCTGGAAGAATGTTAATCTATATATGTTATCATTTTATAGCTTCTTGTTTAAAACACTTACTTTTTTTTTACAGCTTTTTGTTCTTTAAGAATCATTAAATTTAAAAGAAAACCTAACTCAATAAGATCTAATTTTAAGACTGGTTTTCTTGACACAACTTTCTTTTTTCTTTGAATATTAGTAGGTCATCACATGGCTCGTTTTCAGCATGATTCAGAACAGAGTTTTTTTGGGAGATAGTTTTTTTTGGGCATGACTTTGAAAAAAGTGCCTTCGAAAGAAGTTCTAATAATCCTAAGTAAAAGGCCACAGATTCCTAGGCACAAGGTCCCAAAGGCCACCTCCTTGTGTACCTTCTAGTGCCCTTTTCAAGTGAACAAAAAATTGTGACAGCCATTTTGTTCAGCAGAGTTGAAAGGCTGAATAACTACGCCTTTGCATATATCATGACCCCCCCCCCACAGCCCGTGAAGAAAGATCTTTAAGTTACAAAATTTGTCCATTGTTTACGATAGTATTTGTTATTGGGAAGTATGCATACATTTTTCGGCGGGGGGGGTGCAAATTTTCTTTTGGCGGGGTTTTCTACGGAGATGGTTTTCCATGAGGAGTCCCCGAATTCCTATTGAAAATTCTTCTCGATTCTTGCTTTCCAATTGCCGATTCGACTTCACGCGTGGAGATGTTAAGCATAACTGTCTGGGTTAAATTTTCACCAGGATTTTTCACCAATTATCTAGAGAATAAATCCGTGGGGAAAAGGGATTTATCCGTAGAGGTGTAGCCAGATTTCCTGGCATTACTTAAAAAACGATGAGAAATTAAATTAAAAAACTTTTTTTTTCATCTGAAAGTAACATTAAAAGCAACATTAAAATTCAAAATGAACAGAAATTATTACGTATATGAGGGGGGTTGCTCCTCCTCAACGCCTCGCTCTTTGCGCTAAAGTTTGAATTCTGTCCCAATTCCTTAAGAACGACTCCCGAAACACTGTTCGTTTAATCAAAGAGTTCGTTGTAATGAACGTAAGTAAGGAGCGACCTGGCTCAATAGTAACCAAAACTCTAAAAACAGGAATTTCGATACAAATAGATACATCAAAGGAATTGGATTTTTATGTCAGCATAAGTAGAAAAAAAAATCGAACTTTAGCGTGAAGAGCGGGGTATTTACAAAGGACTGAATCCACTCAAATACGTATTAATTTCTATTTGTGCTAAGTTTTAATGTTGCTCCTTACTTTCAGTCGATAAAACTTGTTTTTTTTTTTTATTTAACTAGAACAACAAGAAGCTTTTTTAAAAGATTTTTTTAAAGGACCGATCCGACTCAATAGTAACTGAAACTCTAAAAAAAAAGGAATTTTGATACAAATAGATACATCAAAAGAGTTGCATTTTTACGTTGATTTTAAATATGTAAGTTTCATCCAGTTTAATCCAATTCATCAAAAGTTAAAGAGCCTGAAAAAATTTGCCTTATTTTCGAAAAAAGGGAAAAACACCCACTAAAAGACATAGAATCTGAATGAAAATCGCACCATAAGATTCAGCGTATCAGAGAACCCTACTTTAGAGGTTTCAAGCTCCTATCTGCGAAAATGTACAATTTTGTATTTTATACCAGAAGAAAGATCACGGATGCATGTTTATTTGTTTTTCTGTTGTTTTTTTTCCCAAGTGTGTTTCGTATCGACCCTGTGGTCCTAAAATGTCATGAGAGAGGTCGTTCGAACGGAAATTAAAAGTTCTAGTGCCCTTTTTAAGTGACCAAATCAATTGGAGGGCAACTAGCCCCCGGCACGCTCATTTTTTCCCGAAATCACTGGTTCAAAATTTTGAGACAATCATTTTGTTCAGTATAGTCGAAAAATCTAATAACTATGTCTTTGCGGACGATTTTACCCCCAACAGTACCCGGGGGAAGGGCTGCAAGTTATGAACTTTGCCCATTGTTTACATATGGTACTGGTTATTGGGAAGTATACAGACGTTTTCAGGGGGTTTTTTTCTGGTGGGGGGTCGGGGGAGAGAGTTGCATGATAAGATCTTTACATGGAGGAATTTTTCATGGGTGAAGAGAATTGTCCATGAAGGGGACGCCGGACTTTAAAGCAAAATTTTAAAAATGATCAGAAATTACCAAAAAAAACAAGTTTTTTCGTCTGAAAATATGGAGCAACATCAAAACTTAAAACGAACAGAAATACATACCTCGCTCTTTATGCTAATTTTTTTGTACTTTCAAAGAGCTATTTATTCTAATTAAACCGCCTTTGTGACTCAGGGGTCATTCTTAAAGAATTGGAAAAGTGAGGTATTGACGAGGGGTCGAACCCCTCATATACGTATTAATTTCTGTTCGTTTTAAGTTTTAAAATTGCTCCTTACTTTCAGTCGAAAAAACAAGTTTTTTGATATTAGAACAATAAGAAGCTTTTTTTTAAAAGTACAATCCCATGAAGGGGGCGCCGGATTTCCCAGCATTATTTAAAGAAAGATCAGAAATTAAATTAAAAAAAAAAACTTGTCTAACTGAAAGTAAGGAGCGAAATTAAAACTTAAAACAAACAGAAATTATTCCGTATATGAAAGGGACTGTACCCTCCTCAACGCCTCGCTCTTTATGCTATAAAGTTTTTATTGTTTTAAAAAGTAAAGTTGTTGCAAAGTGTACCTGGCAAATTATTATTTTATATTAGTTTTTTTTTATTTTTGACTAGGTGGCAACCCCGAAATTGGTTCTTTATCTGCCTACAAGGAGTTTTATTTTCAGGTGTGTATCAGTTTTTTATAGCATTTTTTACGCTGTCGGTTTTATCTATGCGCAGTATTTCTGTAGAAGCTGTGGCAGAGTATACGCAGCCTGACTACAAGGTGGACGACCCTTCCGAGCCAATTTATCGGGGCCGAGCTCTTTTTACAAGATTTCTCATAAACATAAATTTATGCACTAAATCTTAGCTTTAGAGTCAAGTCAGAACCGGTTTTTCAGCACACGGGACACCATTGAAAAAAAAAAAATCAGATCTTCTTAGATACAATTTTGCAAGTTCTAACTGGTAGTGGTTGTGGTCGTTAAATATATGGCCATAAAAGAATATTAAACAGCAGACAGTCATATGTCCAAGTTTGGAAAATGAATCACCTTAAATGTCTACATTAGGCACATGTTCAGAATTAACTCAATGGTGTGATTGCCACATTTTTCTTAAATGGTAAGAATATTTTTACTTATCCAATTCAGTTTCCTGTCCTGAATGTTAGTAACTTAAAGTCAGCGGCAGTTAATGTGAAAAAGTAAATATTTTATTTCAGCCCGAAAGAGGGGAGGGTACTTTTTCTGGGGAAAGAACACTTATTTCAGGCGGTAAATCTATATTACCAGAAAAGCTTTAGGTAAACCTGAAGCATAGGAGAATATTTGAAGGAAGCATCTCCATTACAAAATCGAAAAAAAGAATGCCGTCCCCTACACGTTCGTGAATTGGCACCACTGGTACGTGTCTGGGTACTTACGTATTGTGTTGACCGCACTCAAGAAATGAAGTTAAGTCAGTCATAATGAAATATACCAGGTCCCAAACCTATTCAATCCGGGTTTGCATGCTATCAATACAATATTCAAATAACTAACTTCCAATCAATAAAATAAGTGAGTTCAAATTGTTCCATAATTCTACAAATATAAAACTTGCTATTATCCTCTTTCTATTAAGACATAATATATAATATGTAATAATATATGTTATTAATATTGTGGCCTACTTTCCATAATTCTCTGTTGTAGTTTTCATAATTTTGTTAATAAAGTATTATATTTTCATCATATTTTAGTACATTTCATTATGATAGTCCTAACTTCACTTCTTCGGTGTGGTCGATTTAATACATAAGTACCCGCGCCTGATGCCACATGTCGATAATATTCTGGTTTAAGACTCGAGTTTTTCAATTCATCCTTTCATATTTTTGACGAATTTTTGGGTTAAATTCGGCCATAGTCTACGCAAAAATGATGTCATCAAATAGTCTTTAAATAAACGGGTATAATATCTAATTAAAAGGATTGTGCAGAAACATTTAAGCAATTTTTTTCAAAATGTGCGAGAAATAAACTTGACATTGTACCAAATAACACCGCTCAGACTTCAGAGTCTGACTTTAATAACGTAACATTCTTATGTTTTTAATGCCAAAAGGTCGTATCGGGTGGGGGTATTAGGGAGTTTGAACTCCCCCCTCCCCAAATGTTTGTCTGACGGATGAAAACGTAACAGAAATGCATATAAATAAATAGTTGTTGTTTTTTAAAGTTTTTGTTACCCCCCCCCCATCGAAAAAATAGCCCTCCCGAATATGGCCCTGGCCAACATGATCGCTTAATATGATTTTGAAAAAAATAACGTCAAAAAATGATACAAGTTATTGTTTCAAAAACCTTTTTAATGTTTCTACGCACTGTCCAATCCAAGCATAATCTATCATCGAAGTCAACTTCAATATCGTATGCATATACGGTCAGTCAATTATTTAACATTTTCATTAAAGTTTTACATTTTTACATATGACAAACTAATTCCTGAAAGAGCATTTAAAAATAATGAATGATTGATGAAAGTAATGAAATTAGATGAGTTAGGTTGTACGCGGGGAATGTTAAGTCCATCATACACGAGATGTGTCGACAGGCTATCTGTCAAATTTGACACTGTTTCTCGAATTTCCATATGGAGTTGGTAATCAAGTATTCAATTTCTTGAAAATGCCCGCATAGCCATTCTAAATTGGTACACAAGGTTCAGATTTTTTTTTCGTTTTTTTTTCTAAATCATCTATATAGCAAAGGCACACCTCCCTCCCTAGGATTAGCACCCTAAGGATAATTCTGGAGGGTTTCCAACTATGACCAGCCCTATGACCCCCACCTCATCCAAAACAGCTATTTTTTTTTTTAATTTCTCAAGTTTTCCATGTGATTTTTTTTTTTTGGGGGGGGGTGAATATCTTAAATATGTTAGTGTGTCGTTGCAAGCGATAATACATAAATTTGAAATATTAAAGAAGGGGACATTATTTCACGAATAAAAGAAACAAAAGACAGCAAGATATGTGCTATAGCGACATTCACCAATATTCATAATTTGAAAAGCTATTTTCAAACATTCCTGGTGTTTCAAAAAAAGTAGAGACAAAGTGTTCTCTAACCAGGGCCGGTATTCGCCAGAGCAGCGAATAAAAACTAGGGACGGTGTCAGCCTGAGCTAATCTCGGACCTTAGGGCAGGAAGTGCGCATGTTTAGGGCCTAAGGGGCCCCTCGCCCCTAAATATTATATTTCTCCAAACTTCCGGCATTTCTTATCGGAATTATAAAATAATATTTGTCTTTTTTCTTCATTGCCCTGCAAAAAAAAAACGTACGTGCCTCCCAAGAGAGTCATTTCTTTGGCCTTCAGTTATAAATCAACTGCATTTTCATTCATCATCGAATTCGAGCGTTATTTCGACATGGAAAGCAGTCTAAATTAAGTAAAGATGTTTATCCAAATATGAAAAACTAGTGAGATTTTATGGAGGCTCCTGTATTCATATTGATATTTTAGAACCCTCGAATCAATAATTGTTTCTAGGGATGCATTAATTCAGTGAAAAGAAATAATTATTAGGCTGATTATAAATACTTGGTACAATTTTAGATAATTGAAGAAATACCTTGAAAAGGGATTTTATTTTCACGAACAGAAACCCTGAAATTCAGCATGTCAGAGAGCCTTGGAACAGAGGTTTAAAGCTACCAACAAGACGAAACTTGCTATTATTTCTGAAAATGTTGATCATAAATGAATGTTTATTTTTTCTTTTTTTTTAGAGGTTATTATACCAAACTAAAGCTTACTGATTCTCGAAAGAGAGCTCGTTCACAGGGAAATTTAAAGCTTAGTGTCCTTTTTAAGATATGGTCAGGATATTTTAAAATCCTTTAAATTTAAAGATTAAACTTAATCTTTAAATTTAAAATTTGAATTAAGATCCTTTAAATTTAAAATTAAATTTAACATCAAGATCCTAAGAAATTTAAAGCTTAGTGTCCTTTTTAAGATATGGTCAGGATATTTTAAGATCCTTTAAATTTAAAGATTAAATTTAATCTTTAAATTTAAAATTTAAATTAAGATCCTTTAAATTTAAAATTAAATTTAATTTTAAGATCCTAAGAAATTTAAAGCTTAGTGTCCTTTTTAAGATATGGTCAGGATATTTTAAGATCCTTTAAATTTAAAGATTAAATTTAATCTTTAAATTTAAAATTTAAATTAAGATCCTTTAAATTTAAAATTAAATTTAATTTTAAGATCCTAAGAAATTTAAAGCTTAGTGTCCTTTTTAAGATATGGTCAGGATATTTTAAGATCCTTTAAATTTAAAGATTAAACTTAATCTTTAAATTTAAAATTTAAATTAAGATCCTTTAAATTTAAAATTAAATTTAATTTTAAGATCCTAAGAAATTTAAAGCTTAGTGTCCTTTTTAAGATATGGTCAGGATATTTTAAGATCCTTTAAATTTAAAGATTAAATTTAATCTTTAAATTTAAAATTTAAATTAAGATCCTTTAAATTTAAAATTAAATTTAACATCAAGATCCTAAGAAATTTAAAGCTTAGTGTCCTTTTTAAGATATGGTCAGGATACTTTAAGATCCTTTAAATTTAAAGATTAAACTTAATCTTTAAATTTAAAATTTAAATTAAGATCCTTTAAATTTAAAATTAAATTTAATTTTAAGATCCTAAGAAATTTAAAGCTTAGTGTCCTTTTTAAGATATGGTCAGGATATTTTAAGATCCTTTAAATTTAAAGATTAAATTTAATCTTTAAATTTAAAATTTAAATTAAGATCCTTTAAATTTAAAATTAAATTTAACATCAAGATCCTAAGAAATTTAAAGCTTAGTGTCCTTTTTAAGATATGGTCAGGATATTTTAAGATCCTTTAAATTTAAAGATTAAACTTAATCTTTAAATTTAAAATTTAAATTAAGATCCTTTAAATTTAAAATTAAATTTAATTTTAAGATCCTAAGAAATTTAAAGCTTAGTGTCCTTTTTAAGATATGGTCAAGATATTTTAAGATCCTTTAAATTTAAAGATTAAATTTAATCTATAAATTCAAAATTTAAATTAAGATCCTTTAAATTTAAAATTAAATTTAATTTTAAGATCCTAAGAAATTTAAAGCTTAATGTCCTTTTTAAGATATGGTCAGGATATTTTAAGATCCTTATTAGTGTTCCTTTTTAAGATATGGCCCTTCACAAATGGCATCGCTGAAGAAAAAAATAGTCGAAAAGAAATAGGGTTTACCAATCTTTCAAGAAGATCAAGGTCATCAATAGCATCAAAATTTTTCCTTTCACCTTGAGTCTTCGACCCATCTTGTCGTTTTACCTCTTTTTTCATACTTTCGTCACGAGATGACCTTCTCGAATTGTCTTTCGATTTTGACTTTCGGTTTGGGTCGTCAGCTTTTGGAGTGGATTCTCTTGAGCGGCCAGGGGAAAGTATTTCCCCAGAATGACGTTGCGTGTTATATAACTGGAATAAAAATATGGTGAGAAGGTAGCAAGATTAGCAAAACATCCTTGCATATAAGTGAGAGAGATTCTACTCCAAGGATTGAACAAAGAGGATCAGAAAAATTAAGCGATAACACACTAAAACCTTTTGACAATTTAGATTTGGTGTATTAACACATTTTTTAAAGTATTGGACCCAAGGATGTACACGGGAAATTTTCCCAAAGGAGGAGAGAGAATGGAAAAAGTTCTTATTGCCAAAAAACTATAACAACAAATTAGATATTTAAAAAAATTGCCGTTTTGCACATTTATTGGCTTCCATGAGGGATGAATTACCAATGCCACCCCTCTTTGTGTGTGTTCTGTATCAGATTCCTCTATTCAACTAGAATAAATCACTTGGTGCACACTGAAGGTCGGAACCAACCAGGTCCATGGTTGACCATACACATAGTAAAAAATATTTTACATAATTTACAGTTAGAAAAATATCTTACATATTTTATGCAGTTTTTCATATCGTATTTTTTTTCTTGCTTAGAAGCAGAAAAGTCGAAATAACTTTGAACAAAAAAAAACAAAAAAAAGAAAGACAAGAAACAGATAAAATATTAAAATGAAGGGCACGAAGAGTTGTAATTTAAAATTGCGAGAGGATAAGGATAATGAGTTTCTGACTGAACACTAACAGAAGTAGTTAACAGAAAGTATTTGTGACATTTATCTTCTCATACTTTTTTGAGGAGAGGAGGATCTTAACATCCACGAGGTCTGTCAAATTAAAACAAGTCTATCAAATTTACACACGGTGCCTCGTGGGGAGGCACCGTTGATGCCTTATGTGCAGTCCGGTTGGAATAAGACATAGAGAATGAATAAAGAAAAGAAAATATTTTGGAATATTTTACCAGTGTTCCAAAGTAAATGCAGAGTATCAAACACTTCGAGGTAATAAACTATAAGTAAGGAGTGGCTCGAGCCTATTGTAAGAGAATCTCTAAAAACAGGAGTATTGAAAATTTCTCAAAAAAAATATCTAAAAAACTGTCTTTTTATGCTGATTATAAAAATATACAAAAAAATAAGTATGTTTAAAGTTACCCACCAACATTTACAAGAAAATATGCATAATTTTAGAAGGTAGGGGAAACACTCCCAAAAAGGAAAGTGATCTTAATTATATTAATGTTCTAGACCGAATGATCTTAAGTGATCTGGATTCCAGGAATATTGGATTCCAGGGGCTTAGCTAAGGCATTTTTACTGAGGTGGGGGGGGCAAGAGGGGTCGATATCCGGATAGTCAAGGGGCATGGATTATATAATAATTTTTCTCCAAATTATTGGGAAGGCAACTGTTCCCTTAGCCCCCTCCCCAAACGACGTCTTTGTTAGATTCAGCACATTTCAGAGAAGCCCTCTGTAGAGGTTTCAAGCTGCTGTCTACAAAAATGTGGAGTTTTTGGAATCATTTATTTGTTTGTTGTGTTTTTCCCAGCGGGGATCGTATCAAACCGAGGGTCCTAGAATATCAAGAGGGGGTTCACTTGAAGGTAAATCAATAGTTCTAGCGCACTTTTTAAGGGACCAAAAAGACTGTGTCACGGGAAAGTAGTGTTTCCTGTCATTTTGAGGTGCCAAACTATGATGGATGACCAGGTTATTATCGACTGAAAATCCTGAGAGAGCCGATCAATATAAAAAAACAAGAAAAAAAATGTATATTGAGCTTCCATATTGTTGGGGAATTAGTGCTGCAAGGTGCAAAATCAACTCCTTAGGAAGCACATAGTTCGTAAAAGAGAATGGTTAATACGGGCATTCATATTATTGCTTGATTTAACTAAGTTGATTCACTTGGTTTTAAATGAAATTATTTTTAGTAGTGTATAATTTGCGCACCAAATACTACGAAGGAGGGGCGGTGGGTCATTGTCCATGCGAGGAAAGGGGCACACGCCTCAAAGAGTGCATTTCAATATATAAATTGTCTAACCCTCCGTGAGCCTTCAAATAAATATATAAACGGGTAAAAAACTGATTTGCTTCATTTTAGTATTAAATAAAAAAAAACAAGTTTTTTAACTGAAAGTAAGGAGCGACATTAAAACTGAAAACGAACTGAAATTAATCTGTATATTATTAGTATACAACGCACTCCTCAACGCCCTGCTCTTTACGCTAAAGTTTGACTCTTTCTCTCAACTCTACTCTTTAAAACTGAAAAAATAACTTTAGCGTAAAGAGCGGGGTGTTGAGGAGGGAACAGCCCCTTTCATATACGGATTAATTTCTGTTCATTTTAAGTTTTAATGTCGCTCCTTACTCTCAGTAATTTTAATCCAGAACGTTTTTGGATTAATACATATTTTGATTTTGTCTCTCTGCACATGAAAAGTTAAAACAAAATTTGCATTTTTTTTTTTTTTTTTTTTTTTTTTTTTTTTTTTTTTTTTTTTTTTTTTTTTTTTTTGGCTACATGGCTGTCTCATAGTTTTGATCGGACGATTTTGAGAAAAGAGGAGCAGGGGAGGAGGCCCAGTTGCCCTCTAATTTTTTGGTTACTTAAAAAGGCAACTAGAACTTCTAATCTTGTACGAACGCTTTGATTAGTAAAAAATATACATAACTTACGAATTAACTTGCGTAACAAACTTCTATATTCGTAGGTTTTTATTACGTATATGAGGGGGTTCACCCCCTCGTCAATATTTCGCTCTTTATACTAAAGCTTAAATTGTGTCCAAATTCCTTAAAAATGATCCCTAAATCACAAAGGACGTAGAATAAATAGTTGAAATTACTAAAAAATACTTCAGCGCAAAGAGCATGGTATTAGGAGGAGGTCAACCTTGTATGCGTAATAATTTCTGTTCGTTTTAAGTTTTAATGCAGCTCCTTACTTTCAGTTGAAAAAACTTGTTCATATTAATTTTTTCAATTTTCTTTTTAATAATGCTAAAAAATCCTGCGCTCTTTTCACGGAAATTCGCTTCCCCCATGACAAATTCCTCCATGGAAACATCCCCCGAGTAACCCCCTCCCCTCAATCCCTTCACACTCAAACCAAAAAAAAATCCCCTTGAAAACGTCTGTACACTTCCCAATAACCATTACTATATGTAATTAAATAAAAAAAATTGTTTTTTTAACTGAAAGTAAGGAGCGACATTAAAATTTAAAACGAAAAAAATTACTCCCTGTATGAATGGGCTGTTCCCTTCTCAACGCCCCCCTCTTTATGCTAAAGTTTGACTCTTTCTCTCAATTCTACTTTATTAAACAGTAAAAAAAAAACTTTAGCGTACAGAGCGCGGCGTTGAGAAGGGAACAGCCCCTTTCATACACGGAGTAATTTCTGTTCGTTTTAAGTTTTAATGTCAGTCCTTACTTTCAGTTAAAAAAAACTAGTTTTTTTATTTAATTGCTGAACGTTTTTTAATTAATGCATGTTTGATTTTGGTTCTCCGCACATAAGTTATTAAAACGCAATTTGCATATTAATTCTTTTTTTAGCTAAATGGCTTTCTCTTAGTTTTGATCAGACGATTTTGAGACAAAAGGGGTGGGGGAGAAGGTCTAGTTGCCCTCTAATTTTTCGGTTACTTGATTAGGCAACTAGAACTTTCAATTTTTAACAAACATTTTTAATAGTACTTAAGAATTAACTTACGTAACGAACTTTTATATTCTTATATTTTTATTATGTATATGAGGGAGCTTGTCCCCTCGTTAACACCTCACTCTTTACACTAAAGCTTAAATTTGGTCTCAACTCTTTAAGAATGACCCCTGAATCTGAAAGGCCGTAGAATAAATAGTTGAAATTACTAAAAGTACTTCAGCATTAAGGGCGAGGATCTCCTACTAAATACCTCGCTCTTTATCCTAAAGAATTTTTAGAACCCCTCATATGCTTAATTGTCTCTGTTCGTTTTAAGTTTTAATGCTACTCCTTACTTTCAATTGAAAAAACTTTTTCATGTTTATTTTTTAGTTGAAATTACTAAAAATACTTTAGCGTAAAGACCGAGGTATTTAGGAGGAGATAAACCCCTCATATGCGTAATAGTCTCTGTTCGTTTTAAATTTTAATGCTGCTCCTTTCTTTCAGTTGAAAAAATTGTCATATTTATTTTTTCATTGTTTTTTTATAATAATGCTAGAAAATTATGCAGCCCCTTCATTGAATTTCTCTTCCCCCATGACATATTCCTCCAAGGAAAGATCCTCCCACATAGCCCCCTCCCCTCAACCCCCCAAACCAAAATAATCCCCCCGAAAAACGTCTGTACACTTCCAAATAACCATAACTGTTTGTAAACACTGGTCAACTTGCAACTTGCAGCCCCTCCCCCGGAGACTGTGGAGAAGTAAGTCATCCAAAAGATATAGTTTATATGGTTTTCAACTATGCTGAACAAAATGGCTATCTCAAAATTTTGATCCGTTTACTCTGAGAAAAAATGAGCGCGGGAGGGGGCCTAGGTGCCCTTCAATTTTTTGGTCACTTAAAAAGGGCACTAGAACTTTTTATTTCCATTAGAATGAGCCCTCTTGCGACATTCTAGGACCACTCAGTCGATACGATGACACCTGAAAAAACAAACAAAAAAAAAAAACAAAAAAAAACAAATAAACACGCACCCGTGATCGGTCTTCTGGCAAAAAATACTAAGTTCCACATTTTTGTAGATAGTAGCTTAAAACTTTTACAATAGGGTTCTCTGATACACTGAATGCGATGGTTTGATTTTCGTCAAAAAAAAATCACATCCTATGACTTTTAGGGGGAGTTTTCCCCTATTTTCCAAAATAAGGCAAATTTTCTCAGGCTCGTAACTTTTGATGACAGACTAAATTTAATGAAACTTATATATTTAAAATCAGCATAAAAATCCGATTCGTTTGATGTATCTTTTAGTATCAAAATTTCGTTTTTTAGAGTTTCGTTTACTATTGAGCCGGGTCGCTCTTTACTACAGTTCGTTACCACAAACTGTTTGAACACCGGTCTAAGCATGTAACTTGCAGCCCCTCCCACGGGGACTTTGGTGGAGTAATTTGTCCCCAAGGAAATATTTATCAGGCTTTTCGTCTATGCTGAATAAAATGGCTGTCTCAGAATTTTTATCCGGTGACTTTGGGGAAGAAATGAGCGCAGGAGGAGGCCTAGGTGCCCTCCAATGTTTTTGGCCACTTAAAAAGGGCACTAGAACTTTAAATTTCCGCTAGAATGAGCCTTCTTGCGACATTCTAGGACCACTGGGTCGATACGATCATCCCTGGAAAAAAAACAGAAAAAAAACAAACAAACAAATAAACACGCATCTGTGACCTAGCTTCTGGCAAAAAATACAAAATTCCTCATTTTTGTAGATAGGAGCTTGAAACTTCTGCTGTAGGTTTCTCTGATACGCTGAATCTGATGGTGTGATTTTCGTGAAGATTCTATGACTTTTAAGGGGTGTTTCCCCCTATTTTCTAAAATAAGGCAAATTTTTTCAGGCTCGTAACTTTTGATGGGTAAGACTAAACTTGATGAAACTTATATATTTAAAATCAACAACAAAATGCGATTCTTTTTATGTAACTATTGGTATCAATCTGTTTTTTAGAGTTTCGGTTACTGTTGAGCCGGGTCGCTCCTAACTACAGTTCGTTACCACGAACTGTTTGAAAGTTATATAAAACGACAATTAAGCGCACATCAGCTATTATGAAAGAGGGTGGTGAAATATTTTGTAATTAGGGTAAGAAGGCAGATGCCACAAACAAAGAGTACATTTTAATATAAATTATCTTAAATATCATGAGAGTCTTCAGATAAATATAGAATGAGTTTGAAAGGTGGAGATAGAAATTTTAATCCCTCTTGATTCCCGGGAATATTTTTGGTATGTGCCTTTTTTATTGATGATGGGGGGGCTTAATAGCACCCTTCCTATTAAGACAATGTTGTTCTATATAGCATAAATATTATATTTACATGCCTACTGGAACAGAGGAGTAAAATGCGAGGCAAGGCATCATGAGTCTCATTAGAAAAATTTCTGGAGAGGAATGATGATGGCAAGTGTAACCAGGAGTGTTTTCTTCAGCGATTTTAAATGGTAACATTTCGGCTTTGTTTAACTCGGCCCTATTCCAGTCATCCACCGTCCAATTCAACCCCATTTAACTCAGCCCTCATACAACTCATTCCACGTACAATACAACCCTCATTTAACATAACCACATGAAGCTCAACGTCCGTTTAGCTGATTTCTGTTTAACTCAACACCCATTCAACTCGACCCCCACCAAGTCAACCTCCATTCAACTCAACCCCAATACAATTCAGCCCTAATTTAACTCAACCCTCATGTGACCCAAGCCCATCGCCATTCAACCCCATTGCTGCAACCAGGAAATTCAAGCCTGTTCGATCCCTGTGCAAGAAAATTTTTGTTAATTTCAAGAATGTAAAACAGAAGGATAAATAATTATTTTCCAGAGAGATGAGGAAGAATATCTTCCATTAAAGCAGCATAAAAAAGACACTTACATAAGAATTACCCTATGAATAAAGACTTTTTCATTCGAGTCACCTTTTATAACTTCCGACAAAACAGGCTGAATTGCATTCCCTAGATATATTGTTATATTAAGGAGGTTGACCTGAATGAGGTTAGTTTGAATGGGGGTTGAGTCAAATAGGGTTGTTTTGTATGAGGGTTAAGTTAAATGTGAATTGAATCGCATGGGGTTTGTGTTAAAGGTGGAGTTGAATTAGATTTGAGCTACACGGCAATTGAGTTGAATGTGTATTGAGCTAAACAGTAGTTGAGTTGCACAAGGATTGAGTTAAAGGGGGTTGAGTTAAACGAAGATTAAATCAAAGGGAGTAAAGCTGAATGAGGGTTGATTTGCATGCGGCTTAAGTTGAACACGGTTGAGCTACATGGGGGTTAAGTTAAACAGTGGTTGTGTTAAATGGGGATTGAGTTGCTGGGGGTTTGAGTCAAAGGAAGGTTCAGTAAAAGGGGATTTAGTTGCAAGAAGGTTCAGTTAAATGGATTCATCTGCATAGGGTTCAATTAACTCAAGGTTCAGTTCCACGGGAACACAAAAAAAACTATTATCATTTCTTTTTAAATACGCAACATAAAGCAGGTATGCAGGAATTGATCGAGCGAGAAGGGGTCAAGGTCTTTCTATACCATTAAAATGACAAATTATACAAAAAGATACATTAACATACGGATATATTATAAAAATAGACATTCCTGCAGCATTTGTCCGAAGGACCCGAATTTCTAGATGAAATGAATATTATGAAACACAGAAGCGGGATGGAATTTTCGATTTGGAAAATTCTTGGGTAATTTCTATAAACTAAACTCAAGTGTTTTTTGTTTTGTTTTTTTTTCTACGCATTCTTCTGAATATTTAAAAAAAATAAAACAATGTGAAATAAAAATAATCAAAATAATTACTTAATGCCTAAGTAAAATGTTTTTATGGAATTATTAAATTCAGAACAAATTTTTAATTTGGAGAACTTTTAGATGCTTTTAAAAGATAGACAAAAATATGAACAAATCGATAATTTTTCCCAATTCTATTCTCCGTTTACAAAAAATAACCATTTTAAATCATTTGCTTAGCTTTATTCCATGTTTATAAAAAAAAACAATCATCTTCAGTTTACTGATTGTTTTGGGGGGAAGGCTGGGGTGAAAAAGGAAAAACAGAAATTCAAAGTCACAATTCAAATTTCAAAATCGTATCGGGGATCTTCAGCCCAATTTTTGACGGATCCCATCCCCCTTATTATCCAGTATAATATAGGGCTTACCTGCTTAGATTTACTTTCTACGCTTCCGGAAGTTTTGGAAACTGACATCAGCGTCTCAGCTTTCGTACCATCAGGAGCAGTCGTTTTCGGCTTTAAAGCTAGTTCCTTGCTTGTCTTGGGTGAGTAAGTACCAGACTTAGGCCTAGTGGTAGAAGAAATCACTTTAGATTTGGTTGGAGATTTCAATGTCAAGCTAGTTTTTTCTTCCACCCGAGATTTAAACTCAAGGATCTTTCCTTGTGCCTTTGGCTTTTCAAGCCTGGTTTGAGCTGCCTTTAAAGCATTTTCTTTAGAGTCCGTGCGCCTTGTTGGTTTTGAGCTGCTCAGACTAGGAACTTTTGACTTATTATTGTCAATTGGAGAGATTTTGCGGACACGTTTTGGCTCAGCCCCTGACGTTTCAATATTCTTTATTTTCCTTGGTGAGATTTTCTTTTGTTTTTCTCGTTCTTCTTGCTCCAATATCTCACGTTCCATACGTTCAAACTCTTCATCAGTCACAGATATTTTGCGGGCAATCAATATTTCTCTTTTCTCAGCAGGAGTGAGTACCTGAACCTCGGGAGTACGTTCGCGGCCACAACATCGTCTTGCTGGAGAACCAGCGCGATCGAAGGTAGCTGATGGGATATTAGTCTTTTTCTTTGGCGAAGGAGAGCGTTTTTTTGTTTTTTCTTTAATAGATGGTAATTTTGAAAGTGGTTCAACAACTGCACCTAATGTGCTTTCACCAAGATCAGCCTCGTCCATGGAGGAACCAGTTACATCTTCTATCTCAATTTCTGACTGTCGACGCTCCTGTTTTGGAGGTTCTGGAGTTGTAACGATGTATTCAGCACTTTGTTGGTGCTCTTTTAAGCTAGGAGTTGCAAGTGCAGAAACATCTTCAATAACTGGACGACTAGGTAAATTTAGTAATAAATCAGTAGCCAGATCGTCATTCTTTTCTTCTCTGCTAGATCTTGCGGTTTTTTCTGGAAGCTTTGCTCGCGGACTAATCTCTTTGGCGGGAGACTTCCTATCCTGTTTAGTATCTTTTTGTTCTTTAGGCATCAGCGGCTCAATTGTCTCTGGCTCGGGGACAGTTTCGATTACTTCCATCTGCCTTAAAACGCTTGCTTCAATCTCTTCTGCTGATCGCTTTACTCTTGGCGTGGCGGAGTAAGGACCGTATTTGGAAGAGCGAATGGGTGGTTCAATACTATCTCTGTCCAAGCTGCTATCGGGACTGCATTTAAATGCTTCTCTTGATTCAAGTACACGTTCTTTAGCTGGAACCAACAGCTCATCTTTAATTCCAGCTGAGTAGGCATCAAGAATTTTTTCATTTGATATTTCAGTATCTTCATTATTATTATTGCACACACTTAATCCACCTTCTTTAACATCATCTATACGAGATGCCTGGTTAAAAACTTTTGTCGAAGCTAAACTTTCCGCTTTTTCCATCTCATTTTTTATCTGCTGAAGTCGTTTCCCACGTTCTTGGCTTCTCTTACGTATTCTTTCAGCAATAATTTCTTCACACTTTCTCATCTTTTCATCAACTTGTATATCTTCTAGGTGCTCTTGAGAATTACGCTTTCTTGAGTCTGTTGTTCTTAGCGTGGAAGCAGATGTAACTGTTTCAACTTTAATTTTAGTGCCAGCGGAAAAATTGGAATCGATCCCAATAACGTCGTCGTTCGCATAGAATTCTTTTAACCTTTTTTCTTTTAACTTTGATATTCTTGCTCGTATCAGCTTCTTCTCGGAGAAGTCGTCAGTTTCTAATAGCTGAAAAACAAAGATCACAGGTAAGTACAGCCGTATAACGCACAAACAGAATAAACCTTTAATTGATATAATAAAAAAAAGGCTTTCAGAAGCCATCTGAACCAAGTCAAACACCTACATTTTTCTTGATTTGCTTTCTCTACAGTTACAGGGATATTACTTACGAATAAGAACTAACACAAAAACCTGGGAAAATTTTCTTACCATCAAACAAAATAAATTTTTTTAGAAGAAGAATTTTATACTAAGTCGCTTGTAGGCATTTATAAACAAGTATATAATTCACCGAAGTACAAAAATTCCGGACATTTTCGTTCACCAGCCATATTAAAATCCCATTAAATAATTACTTCTCTTAGGCGTACTTTGCACGACTATTCGTTGTATGGACTAAATCGAATCAGTCTCTGAACGGTTCTAATGATTCTGGTTATCATAAGCAAATTATTGCAAAAAAATTGTGCGTTAAAAAAACCTGCAGAAAAGTAAAAAAATTAACTGCAGCATTGGTTAGCCCGAGGAGCTAGCGAATATTACTAGAGGTAGCAGCAGCAGGCAATGCCAATAAACTACTGAACAGAAAGAGCAATGCATAGTTCGGTGGAGGTGTATTTCAGAGTAGGCACAAATTAAATGAAACGACTAATCATACGGAAAGATAAGAAACATTGGAGTAAACGGTAAAACATTCATATTATTTAGGGACCAATGGTACCTTTTTATTCCCGAGTTTTCATTTACAGGACTTTATGGAAGCACGAACTTTAAAAATCATTCCAACGAATACTGTACGTCCTTGTGGTTTTTGTTCAACATCCGGTAAAATATTTACGTGCCAACCAGTTGAAATAATAATCCATTGGGTTACTTGTCTGTTAAACAAAGCACAACAAAGAAGTGAAGCTAGGCTACACCTAACGAACATGAAATATACCAAAGAATGATGGTAATATAATACTTTAAAAACAAAAGTATGAAAAGCAGACCGCACAGAACGGTTTGTATTCAACACCTAACATAGCCAGACCTAACCCCTAATCACCATTATATATTAAATATTTAATTAAAATATACGAACATCGTAGTTTTTCTCATTCAAAATAAGCAAATCATAACCAATTCCAGGAAGGCAAACCAGTTAGTGAAAGATCCTTAGACAGCGTAATTCTTGCACGTGTTTCCTTTAACAGACAAGTGCTCTCCATGGAGTAACGACTTTACAGAAATGGTCCATAAGTTCCAAAAGGAACCATTCTGAATGGCTGAAAATGATCAGATAGTTGACAATATTTTAGAATAGTTAGAATAATCCGGAATGGCCAAAAGTATTTCAAATGAAATATTCATTCTTTAATGTGTACATAAAAAAACATTGGCTTACGCTTATAAATTCTATCTATACAATTGGGAGAGATTATTTAGCTCACTAAAAAAAAATTTTGACTTTATGTTATTTTTTTAGTTTCTATTTTCCAAAGAAAAATGCCAGGATTTTATCGTTTAACAATTTTTTGCAAGCATATATAGTCTCAGCAGACGCATGCCCAGAATGGGGTAAAGGGGCTTTGTCCTAGCTTTCTTTAGTAGCAAACTGAGGTAAGGGATTATGACTATCTTCTTGGCTTGGTGTAGCTTACTTTTGTGTAGTTTTTGCTTTAATGTATACGAACCTGGCGAGCAAATAAACAGTGACAATTTAAAATCTTATGAATTCGTCAAGAAATAAGTTCATCAAAATTTCCACCCAACAAAACCATCTTAAAATTTTTAATCCATGTCTATCCCCCAAATATTTATCCAGCTTTCCTCATTTTCGCCTATGTATTTCCATTAAATTTGCCCCTTCAATTGTTTTTAACTTACCTTCCCCTTGTAATTCCTGTTGCACTGAAGTCTTCGACAAACTGAGGATTAAGCATAATTTATACTAATGGCAACGCTGCCAAGAATCACGTCGTGAGAATATTGAGACACCTATAGATTTGTCCAATTCTACAAGAGCAAAGTACAAAACCCATATTTGTCAGGCCTGCGGTGCGCATGTCAAAGATCATCAGGTAACATACTCGTTTGTACTAATTAAACATTCAAACGTCAACAAAATATATCATTTAACAGACAGTCAGTGAGCCAGTGGCCTTCCCTTGCAGCTTTACGCCGAGACTATGTAGCTAACACAGAGGCGTATGCGAGGAGGGGGAAGGCCTCGGGGTAGGTCCCTAGGAAATCCAAAGTTTTTCAAATTTCTGAACTTTTCTTAAAATACATTCCTATTTACTCGCCTCCCCCTTAATAGAATCCTGCGATGGTGCCTAATATGACACATAGACAAGTGAGAGAACTTGGATGCGTCCTTTTGGACCCCTTCCGTCTCTCCTGAAGTTCACAGTTTTCAAGAATTTTTAAACAAAAGATGAAAGTCAGTTCGGTTTTCTTTCCTAACAAACAGCAAAACCGGGTACTTTTCATTAGCAAAACTGCATTAAATACTCTCTTTATGAGCACCAAATGGCGTCAATTCACGAAAATTTAGGGGGAGGCAAAACGTATTTTTCAATATCTACGGTGGCAAATCTGTCATTAAAAAAAAAAAAATTCAGTGAAAATACCAAAAAAGGCATTTTCAGTGAAAATACGACCTTTTTAGGACGAGAGCAGGGGCGTCGTTTGGGGAGGGGGCAGTTTCCCCCAAAATAATGTGAAGACAAAAATTGGTATATATCCCGTGTTCCTTGACTATCCGGATATGGACCCCCCCCCCCAATAAAAATGCTGGATTTTTAACCCTGGACGAGAGGAAGGGAAGGGGGGTCACAAAAATAATATCTTCCCTAGGGATCTGCCTGATGGTTTCGAGCAACATTAGGGTTTGAACTCCTTGCTTGAGACTCAGCATTTTTATTGGAGGGGGGCAAGAGGGGTCCACATCCAGAGATTCAAGGGGTATGTACTATATAATATTTTTTCTCCAAATTATTGGGGGCAACTGCCCTTCCTGCCTCCCCCGAATGACACCACTTTTGATACTAATAGTTCACCTTTTCCGAACAAGGATACACCCACTAGGCACACTATTAAATTCACTTGGGCATGACTTAGCCACTTGGGTACTTTTTAGGTGTTTCCGCACTAAATTGCTCAAACTGGAGGGTATTATCACCAGATAGTAATCTATAGTTGAATTTTTGGAAAATTGTTTCCACACAAGTTTAGTTTACATCAAACTACCAAATGCGTAGTATATTGCACACCATATGACCCATAGACGAAAATAACTGAATAATTTTCGCGATTCCCATATGCAACCAAATTTTTATATGGATTTTTAGACAAATTGACAAGTCAGCAAAAAAAACTTTAGGAGGAGTAAATCGGCCACCACCTCCCAGATATGACTCTGATCCTTACTACACCTCTAATCCCCCCTCCGAGATGTTTGATCGGTTCGTAAAAACAAAACAAAAATACATTTAAACAATTTTATGATATGACTTTGAAGGCCTTTTTTACTAAAAAACGAAAAATACCCAATCCCCTCTCGAACGAAAATCCTGGAACGGCCCTGTCTACAATACCCTGAAAGTTGCTGCCTGTTATGATACAAATCCAATGCCATATACAGGAAGGGGTAGGGGGTTTGAAGCCCTCCTTCCCAAAATATTTGTCCGACTCGTAAAAACGTAACAAAAATGAATATAGACATTTTGTTTTGCGTTTTTTGCGTACCGCCCTTCCAAAGAAATTGTAGCCCCCGAAAAAATTCTGGATACGGCCCTGTATAAATCTATCCATTATATTTAAATATAAATATGGGCTTGGGTAAAAATTTCAGGGGGGAGGTAATATGCCCCTGGTCCTTGCTACACCCAATATTATACATTCCAACTTGGGCAAAGAACAGACTGGTACCAACCCATAATAAGATACACCTTAAAAAAGGAAAGTCCGTCGTCTATTTGAATATTATAATTGATTCTTATGCATCAATTTCGAATACATTATCGATCCTACCTGAAAATTGCAGCCTGTTTTGATATAAATCTAGTTAATTATCCAGATGTCAATCATGATTAGCTGAGTGGCCCCATTCAATGTCGGCATAGTCAATAAACTCATCATGAGGATGGGCCACTTAGCGCCTATATACTAATTCAATGGCTACCACTAAATTTTGTCACGTAAGCATATGACTCAGCTCATCCTATTTTGGAAACAAGAAACGAAGCAGTTAAGTTTTTTATGATTCAAATACAAACAGATTTGATTTGGGAAATGTTTAGAAATATATTCCTAAAGAATTATTGCGAGTACATAGGAATTTATTTAGGGGCACAACATCGAAAAAAAACAGGCACTTAGTATAATAAATTATCACATCTGCCAAAGAGTCTGACGGATAGGTGTAAAAATAGCATCAGGATTTCATTTGGAGGGAGAAGGATGAATCCCACCCCGAAGATTTTTGTCTCACTAGACTTGAGAAAGATACTTTTTTTTTATGGAAAATGCTTTTTTTGGTAATTCCATTCGAAAAAATTAAAGATACAACTAATCGCAACCCCCCCCCTAGATTTTAAAAATACATTTTTTTTTGTATTTTTGCGCATCAACACAACTCTATCGTGTACTCTATTGGGACGACCCTAGAAGAAACACTTTTCCCTCTTCCTTTAAACACAGATTCCAAACCCCCTTATTCTCCTACCACCCCCTCCCCCCGAAAAATTCCTGAAACTTTCAACCCTGCCTCTCAGCCATGAGACAAACCAGGATATGTTTAACATATATAAAACATCACATTTTAATTAAACCTACTGACTATGCAACCTCAATATGGGGTTACTTCTTTGCCTTTAAATTTCAGTTATCTGTTCTATAATACCATATTATTATTTTAAGAGCTAAAAATCAGTCATTGGCAGGAATAAAGTTACATTAGCCTAAATGAAAAGTTGTAAACATCTTGGAATTTGGCAAGGAGCACGATCCAAAAGGTTCTACGCCCGTCCCTGAGTAACGCCTATAGGTATGCTTAATATATAAAAGGAATTCCGTGGAAAACTCAATTTTGAATTGGGTTCACGATCAATCATTAACCAAAGAATTAAATCGTTATATTTTTTATTCAAAATGTTATTCAAAATGTTAAGTTATATGTTTTTACTTGTCTTTATTCAAAATAAGCATTGCCTATTATTTTCAGTACCCCTCCCCTATTGTTTCACATCGCAAGTAATCAAGTTTTGTATATTGCAAGGGATTACGTTAATATTTTGAACAGATATAGGGTGTTCTTCCAAAATCTTAATTGATCAGCGGATTATCAGAGAGAGGGCTTACTGAGAATTAGTTTAAATGAATTTTAGATAAATTATGATGAATTAATCTAAATGAATTTTAAATGAATTTAAAATAACTTTAAGGCAAATATCATCCAAAACCCTATGATTTTCACTATAACTATTGTAGAATTCTATCTCCATGAAAATAGACTACTGTATGTGTTCGGACTGAAGATCCATGTCCCCCCCCCTGCCCCAGGAAGCGTGAAAATGTGCATCCCCAGAGTCTTTGTGTTATACCATGACCAAGGCCGTATCCAGGGGGAAGTTAGGGAGTTTGAACCCCTGAAATGTTTGACCGACTCGTACAATCGTAACAAAACTGCATCTAATTATGTTTTAGATGCGGTAAAAAAAAGGGAACATCCCCCCCCAAAAAAATAAAACTTTCCCGAAAAAAATCCTGAATACGGTCCAGTCCATGACTATAACATTTCAAAGACTTTCATGATTAAATTTTGAGATTGCAATGGGGAATGAAGATATGCCTAATCCCCCCCCTAAAAAAATTAATGAGAAAGCAATGTCTGATGATAAAAAAAAACATCAATTTTGGCTAGGTAAATATTTGACTGGATTAATTTAAAAACTTTTCTACGCAAAACAAGTTTTTCAAAGAAAAGTAAAGAGCTCCATTAAGCCAAGAATGAACAAAAATAGAGTCAAATAATCTTCCAAGCGTAAAACTACTACAAATCACTATCAATAAATAATTAAAACTCAAAATTAACAGAAATCACAATAAATAACTGAGTCACGCTCAAAACGAGCAGAAATTAACACGAGTGGGGCTGATAGCCCCCATACCTTCCCAAGGTCAGAACACAATGAAAATTTCACCTTCATGCTATTACACACAGTTGTGATAGTATTCACCCTATAGGTCAGTTGAACATCCCCCTCGTCAAGTCCTGAAAGTTTCAACTTAATACAGTTAGCCATTGTTATGACTATGAAATAGCTGATATATCAACTTCTTGAAATTTTCATCTCAATGCCCTTAGCCCTACAATTAGTTGCAATAAAGTATTTAGACAGCATGAAGTTAGAAGACAATTCTTACTTCATAATATGCAGAATAGTTGTAGCTAACACATTTTGCATGCAGACCCGCTATACTTTTAATCAATTAAGGTAATTAATTAATTAATTAACACTACACGTAAAAAGTAGGCAAATGTAGAAGTAACAGTAGCACTAGCAGTAGTGTGGACATATTACCTTTTGATGAGATTATCTTGCCTTTTACGTATTCTCTGAAAATTCCAACTTAATACCCAACTCAATTCTTGAGATACGCTATTTTGACAATGTGCATGCACATAGCGTCTTTTGATTTAGTTCAAATTTCACCTTAATACTGTAAATGGAGTAGTGTGGTAATAGTAGTGGTTGTAGTTGGAGTAGTATTGGCAGCATGCAAATATTGCCTTCTTGATCATCTCCCTTATCATTTCGTGAATTTTTCAAATTAATATACTCAGTTATTCCTGTGTTGTATCCTCGACAATCCGTTTAAACATAACGTGTTTTGATTTGGTTCAACACACCCCTCAAAATGAAAGGCTCACCTGAATGCCCTTTGTCTTCTTGGAAAGAAAAGTACAAACATTGATATCTTTCTCAATAACATATACTATGTGCAAACAACGAACGAATTGCCTAACTTACAGTCCTTGTCCTGAGGACTGTGGGGAGTTGTACACCCCAAAGACGTAATTACTGGACCTTTCAACAATGCTGAAAAATTAAATCTCTTGAAATTTCGATCGTAGCTATTTTGGAGAATGGTAGGCTTAGGGGGGGGGGGGGGGGCTGACGTCCCTCCATTCACTTTTGACTCTTGCTCCATCTGATCCAAAGTTTATACAACTAATCGTTCCATAAAAACCTTATACGCCCTGGGCATAACTAACAATCCTTGCCCGGAGGATTGTGTTCACCCTAAAGATATTTTTATATACTTGTGGACTATTGGTAACATAAAGTCTATCTCACAATTTCAATTGAATGCGTTTAGTGAAAAGAGGATGTCAGGGAGGGGGGCTAGTTGCTCTCCATGACATTTAACTCTTAAAAGGAACCTAGAACTATGCATTTTAGAACAAATGAGCCTCTTCTAAAGTTCACATGACCACCCCTTCCATAAAAAAAAAACTTAGACGCCCCTGGGGCATAACTTACAACCCTTACCTCCAGACTCAGGGGGTTTTGTCCACCTCAAAGACCTTATTATATAATCTTCAGACAATTTTTTAATAAATGGCTATTTCGAAATTTTTATCGGATGCATTTTTGGAGAATACACGCAAGAGGTGCCGCTGCCCCTGATCACTTTGAATCTTAAAAGGGGAACTAGAAAAATCTGATTTCCACTCCAATGAGCGCCCTCCAGAGTTTACACAACCACCCTTTCCATAAAAACCTTACATACCCTCAGGGCATAACTTATAGCCCTTGCGTTGAGGGCTTTGGCGGGGGGAGGGTTATCCTCTAAGACATAATTTTCAGACCTTTTAGCTACACTGAACAAAATAGCTATCTCAAAATTTTGGTTAGATGTGTTTTGGGAAGTGATGGGCCTGGGGGGAGGCTTGTTACCCTCCAATCACTTTTGACCATTAAAGAAACCCCTTCCAATTTCTAATCGAACAAGCCTTTTTTTAAGTTTCTTCGAAATCAACTGGCCATCAAAAATTTTTCTATTAATTACATTATGGAAAAACACGAAGTGTGGGGGGAGTATCCGCCCCCCCCCCCGATCCCCTTGAACATTTATTTTGAACAAAATGGCTATTTCAAAGTTTTAAATCTCAAAAAGGGTACTAGAACTTCTGATTACCAATCCAATGAGCCCCTTTCGAAGTTTATACGATCACCCTTTCTATATTTACCTTATATGCCCAAGGGCATAGTTTACAACCCTTGCTCTGAGGGCTGTGGGGGGGGTGTCATCTTCAAAGACATAATTTCCGGAACTTTCAATTACGTTGAACAAAACGGCTATGTCAAAATTTTGACTGGGTGTGTCTTGGGAAATAATGGGGATGCGAGGAGGGGTTTGTTGCCCTGGGCTGTCATCCTCAAATATATGATTTTCGGACCTTTGAACTACGTTGAACAAAATGGCTATAACAAAGTTTTGATTGGACGTGTTTGGGGAAATGAAGGGCGTGGGGGGCATTTACCATCTGGTCAATTTCGACTAATAAAAAGGGTACTAGTCCTCTCAATTATGAATCATTTTTGAAGTTTCTACGACACTTTTCTATAAAAGCCGTATCTGCCCCAAGGGCATAACTTGAAAACCTTGCCCTGAGGGCTGGGGGAGGGTTGTAATCCTCAGAGACATAATTTCCGAACGTTTCAACTACATTGAACAAAATGGCTGTATATACATTTTGATCGAGTATTTGGGTAAATGATGGGGTGGGGGGGGGGGGGTATTTCTCACCGATCACTTTTGACTATTAAAAAGTGCAATAGCCCTTTCAATTTTCAATCGAATTATTCCTTTTTGAAACTTCTACGACAACGCTTTCTTTAATAACCTTATATGCCCCCAGGGCATAACTTAAAATCCTTGCCCTGAGGGTTATAGGGTAGGGTTGTCATCCTTAGAGACATAATTTCTGAGACCTTCAACTACGTTGAACGAAATGGCTATCTCAAAATTTTGATCGGAAGTGTTTTAGGAAATGATGAGCGTAGCGGGGGGGGGGCACTTGCCCTCCGATCGCTTTCAACTCTTATAAAGGGCGCTATCCCTCTCAATTTATCATCGAATGAGTCCTTTTGAAGTTTCTACGACAACTCCTTCTATGAAGTGCCCTGGTCTAAAACAAACCAAAAAAAGAAGAATAACAATACGTTGTCCCAACATCGTCCTTTACTTAGGCAGCCCTTTTGCGCTGCCTATGATGAACCTTTTTGAAATGAGTTTCTGAGAATTAAAAAGAAAACTGATTATGCCTTGGAAATTTAATCGTTGTGTATATTTGACTAAATTAATGGAGTCATTCAACTTGGAATGAAATTACAAGTGGGATAATTTCAAACGATGAAACAGGAACCATTGCGCCAGTAATATCCTTCTTCGATTAATGGTTAAGATTAAAATGCGATGTCATATATTATGCTAAATTGTCGGAGAGTGATACTCGTAATACACGCCATCTGTTAAATTGACAGCATATAAATCAAAAGTGACATAATCCGCAGTGAAACGCATAATTTTAGAATGTGACTCTCATTGAACAGATTATGATTAGATATTGAAAATAATGTAAGTATAAAAAATTATATTTTATATATTAAGATCAGGAATGTTTTTTAAGGGAGAACCAGGAAGAAGTGGTCTCTCCTGAGGCTATGAAGTTCATAAAACATCCAGCCAAAAATCGCACAGAGCATAATTTCTTGGATAAACGGTTCAAGTACAATTTTAAGCTATCCGCCATTCTCCAAAAAAAAATATGAAATGACTTCTTCTTGGCATGAGCTGTAGTAGTTACATATACTACCCCCCCCCCAAAAAAAAAATGCCCAAATCTTTACAATAAAGATCCATAAATATAAGATAAGTGTCCAAATAGAAAGGATTTTAAATCAAGTCTACCGGCTGAGAAGTTAGATGCTTCGTTTTGAATCCGAGCGAATTCGCTACCACTAAGAAATACAGAATATTTTATGAAATTAAAAGACTGGTGCCAGCAACTTTCTCGTTTGAGCAGAATATCCCCTTCAACAGCTCTTAAAAACTCCTAAAAACGTTAAATTGAATTAACCCTCTCCCCGACTTTCCTATTTTTTGCAATTGCATTTCTCACATTTCCTTACGAGGGATGTATACTCACATCAAGGATAGGCATCACGTTTTTATGTGAGGATTATTTTTTTCTTGAGTAACTTACCCCCCTTTCCCTTCAGAAATCAGATTCATACGCATGCCCCTACTCTTCTACCGTACTTCTTTCAAACTGAAAGTATTTTAGGTACTTGTTAATTATTCAGAACCCACTCAAGAATTTTGATCTGCAAGATCTGACAAAACAGTTGAGCTATCTGTATTCAGAGACAATTAGGTCAGGCTCAGTGGGAAAACAACGTTGTAGATATATTTTAATTAAACATTTAATATATACAGTTATTATTTTGGTTCGGTTAGGTATTTAATATAATGCATACTGGGCGGTCTGCTTTCCATAATTTTCTACTGTAGTTCCCATAATTTTATAAATAAAGTATGATATTTTCATCGTATTCTGGGATATTTAGTGAGCATTAGCCTTACTTCACTTCTTGGGTGTGTTCTGTACAATTAACAAGAAGCGTATTTTCTTTCACTTTCCTTCGTACCCTTACATACGACACTCCACTTTACGGCCTTGGGATTTTAGACACTTAAAGATAAAGATTGTAAATTATAATAAATAAGTAAAAAAGAGGATCTACCGGCTGAGATGTTAAGAAATGGGTTTGGATCCAAGCGAATTGTCAAACAGTTCGTGGTAAAGAATTGTAGTTACTAAGGAGCGACGTTTTTAAAACTTAAAGTTTAAAGTTAAAAGTTTAGTTTAGTTTAAGTTAAGTTTAAAACGAACAGAAATTACTCCGCATATGAAAAGAGTTGTTCCTTCCTCAACGCCCCGCTCTTTACACTAAGGCTTAACTCTTTCTCAAGATTCTGCTTTTTAAAACAGTAAAAAAAAAATTAACCGTTTTTTAGAGTTGTCGCCTTGTCGCTCATTACTTTCAGTCGAAAAAACTGTTTTTTTCATTTAATCAAACAGTTTGTGGTAACGAACTGTAGTAAGGAGCGACAAGGCTCAATAGTAACCGAAACTCTAAAAAAATGGAATTTTGATACCAATAGTTACATCAAAAGAATTGCATTTTAATGTTGATTTTAAATATATAAGTTTCATCAGGTTTAGTCTTACCCATAAAAAGTTAAGAGCCTGAAAAAATTTGCCTTATTTTAGAAAATAGGGGAAAACAACCCCTAAAAGTCATAAAATATTAACGAAAATCACACCATCAGATTCAGCATATCAGAGAACCCTAATGTAGAAGTTTCAAGCTCTCATCTACAAAAATGTGGAATTCCGCATTTTCTGCCAGAAGACAGATCACGGATGCGTGTTTATTTGTTGTTTTTTTTTTTGTTTTTTTTTCCCATAGGGCGTTCGTATAGACTCATTGGTCTTAGAATGTCGCGAAAGGACTCATTTTAACGGAAACTGAAAGTTCTAGTGCCCTTTTTAAGTGACCAAAAAAATTGGAGGGCACCTAGGCCCCCTCCCACGCTCATTCCCCCCCCAAAGTCACCGGATCAAAATAATGAGATAGCCATTTTATTCATCATAGTCGGAAAACCTAATAACTATGTCTTTGGGGACGACTTACTCCCCCACAGTCCCCGTGGGAGGGGCAGCAAGTTACAAACTTTGACCAGTGTTTACATATAGTAATGGTTATTGGGAAGTGTAGAGACGTTTTCAAGGGGATTTTTGGTGTTTTTAGGGAGGGAGTTCAGGTGGGGCTAAGTGGGAGGATCTTTCCATGGAGGAATTTGTCATGGGGGAAGAGAATTTCAATGAAGGGGGCGCAGGATTTCCTAGCATTATTTAAAAAAAACTATGAAAAATAAATATAAAAAGTTTTTTCAACTGAAAGTAAGGAGCAGCAGTAAATTCTTAAAACGAACAGAAATTATTACGCATATAAGGGTTCAACTCCTCGCTCTTTACACTAAAGTATTTTTAGTAATTTCAACTATTTATTCTACGGCCTTTGTGATTCAGGGGTTATTCTTAAGGAATTGGGACAAAATTTAAACTTTAGTGTAAAGAGCTGGGTATTGACGAGGGGGTGAACCCCCTCATGTACGTAATAAAAACATAAGAATGTAGAAGTTCATTACGTAACTTAATTCGTTATTTACGTATATTTTGTATTAATGAAAACGTTCGTAAAAAAATAAAAGTTCTAGTTGCCTTTTTAAGTAATCAAAGAACTGGAGGGCAACTAGGCCTCCTCCCCCGCCCCTTTTTCTCAAAATATTCCGATTAAAACTCTGAGAAAGCCATTTAGCCAAAAAAATGCAAATTTCGTTTTAATTATTTATGTTCGGAGAGCCAAGATCAAAACATGCGTTAATTCAAAAACTTTCAGAAATTAAACAAAAAACAAGTTTTTTTTAACTGAAAGTAAGGAGCGACATTAAAACTTAAAACAAACAGAAATTACTCTGTATATGAAAGCGGCTTTTTCTCCTCAACCCCCCACTCTTTACGCTAAAGTTTTTTACTGTTTTAAAAAGTAGAGTTAAGAGAAAGAGTCAAACTTTAGCGTAAAGAGCGGGGCGTTGAGGAAAAGAAGCCACTTTCATATACGGAGTAATTTCTGTTCGATTTAAGTTTTAATGTCGCTCCTTACTTTCAGTTAAAAAAAACTTGTTTTTTTTTTCTATTTAATCTATCATAAAGAAACGAGGAAAAGGTTTGCGACAGAAAACACCGGGTGCCACCAGCTTTCTCTCTGAGGGGAATACTTTTTGCGATTCAACTCCCAGGGATACTGCAAACGACAAAAAACGAATAATCGTTCAGGTTTGTAAATATGTTAATGAAGAGATGAAAGAAATAATTGATTTTTAAGTTGGTTTGTTAGTCTTCTTTGGGGAGGGGGAAGAAGATTTGTATTGTTATTTGTATTTAATTTGTGCTGTGTATTTGCGAATAATATATTGTATTACCTTGTTTGGCTTGAAGGAAATTATTATGATCATACATTGAATACGAAGTGAACATGCATAGTTTTGAGACGTGGAAATTGAACAAAAAAAAAATGTTTAAAATTAACAAAACAAAAATTCAGGGTCATGAGATCAGGGTAAATGAAGTATAAAAAACCTGTAGTCACTAAAAGGCTTAATGGCATGGCCGTGGGGAGGAATTATAAAACCTAGATCCTCCTTACCTCGCGGATTAGGAAAATTAGGTGCTTTTCAACAATAGACTAGCACTGAAGACATTTTCTAAAAGCCAGTCCGGGAATATGTGCAGCAGTCTGTTTAGGGGAGTGCCTAAATTCGAAAAAAGAATATAAATAGCCGGACTGTATTAAAAACAGGTACCTAAGCATGGGAGTCTTCAGGCTTATGACCTCTCCCCTGTCGATATCTTCATTTTTTCCACATTACTTGCCTGTTTTTAGCTTTTTTTTCCGAGTTTACCCCTAACCCAATAAATCTTCCATAGTGCCTGACGAAAAATGTATAATTGTCCAGGAAAACAACGCCCAAACGTCCCCTTCTCTCCACAAATTTATCGGAATAGATGTCTTCGCCCAAACGCAATGCTGTCTAGAACCCTGGAAAGCATGAAGTGATTTTATAAATATGTCTTAGATCAAACGATTCATGGTAACGAACTTTAAGTAGCCTCGGGGGCGGAGCGGCCCAATAGAAACCAATATTCTAAAAAAAAGAATTAACAAATGATGCATTAAAAGAATTACCTTTTTATGCCGATTACAAATACTTATTTTTAATCAAGATATTTCTTGTCAAAAGCAACGAGCCTGAGAAAATTTGCCTTATTTTCGGAAAAGAGGGAAACACCTCCAAAAAACCAAGTAAGCTTAATGAAAATCACATATCAAATTCAGCATATCAGAGAACCCTACTGTAGAGGTTTCAAGCTCCTATGTACAAAAATGTGGAATATTGTATTTTTTGTCAAAAGAAATACCACAGTCACGGTGTTCATTTGTTTTTTGTTTGCTTTTTCCCCAGGGGCGAATGCATCGAACCAATGGTCCTAGAAGATCAAGAGAGGGCTTATTCGAACGCCCTTTTTAAGTGAACAAATTATTTGAGGGAAACTAGCCCCCTCACATGTTCCCCTTTTCCCCAAAGACATCTGATTAAAATTTTGAAATATAAAACAAGTTTTCTCAACTGAAAGTAAGGAGCAATATTAAAACTTAAAACGACCAGAAATTATTCAGATTATGAGGAAGACTGGCCCTTCCTTATTAATAGATCTTTATGCTAAATTTTAATTTCTTGTCCCAGTTCTTTAAAAAAGAGTGCTCAAGCACAAGGGCCGTTGAAAAAAATGAAAAGTATTTTTAAGAGCTTTAAGACTTTAGCATAAAAAGCAAGGGATGAGGCAGGGGCAGCCCCCTCATATACGAAATAATTTCTGCTTGTTTTAAGTTTTAATGTTGCCCCTTAATTTTAGTCGTAAAACTTTTTGTTTTTTTAATTGATTTGGAACAAATTTCGTCATTTGATATTGTTTTTTTTTCTTTGTTTTTTCCAGCAACATTTACAAGTAGATAATAAATTAAATATTATGATGAAGGTTATGATTAGAATTTAGAATAAATCAATATAAAACTTATTTTTGTTATTAGAATAAAGAAATCTGAATGCGTGCCAGATTTGCAAACTGTTCAGGATTTGGCACTGGGACAGTTTTTTTTTTGTAAAAGAAAATCTTTACCAGCACGTCATATTTACAGTTCATATCTCATCTTGTCTCAGTTAAAGGTCATAATTAAACTTGAAACTTTTCTCATTTACTTTTTTTTATCACGCAATCTCTTATGTATCTAGTAATTATATAACAACCTAGTTAAAAAAAATGTCGGTAGAAAGATTTCTTTTTTCAGGGTAGGGGATTAATGATATCGTTATATTCCGAAGGAAGATAGTGAGCATTGTCAAGCGAAGTTGTAATACAAATTTCGGTGGGTGAGCCGAATCGAAAGCGAGAATCTCTGATAATAATAAATTATCGAAACAAAACCCCACTGAATACCAATCAAAGAAAAATAATACTTGCACAGAGAAACAGAGGGACTACGGGTTAAAAATCTTATCCTTCAATAAATTTTCTGTCTTTTTATTGGTGTAATTTTTCACATGGGTTGTTTGAAGCCAATCGTGTTTCAAGAAGGTTGAGCTATTTGTCCCTCCAGAAGTAAAAATGATGTGAATGGCTGAAGGAAATACGTCACTGATATGAGCAGATTTGCAACATTCATTTTTTTTACCATGGAATTATAGGAAAGCAATCCCTTTTTCTTATGATGGTAAATACTTACCAGTGCATAAAGACGAGCTTTTGATTTAATTTAGACAAAATTTTGCTAGTTCGAAAAAAAAAAATAATCGTTTATTATCAAACAGATCGTGGTAACGAACTGTAGTAAGGAGCGACCCGGCTCAATAGTAAACGCAACTCTAAAAATCGGAATTTTGATGCTAAAAGATACATCAACAGAATCGGATTTTTATGCTGATTTTAAATATATAAGTTTCATCAAATTTAGTCTTTGTTATCAAAAGCTACGAGCCTGAGAAAATTTACCTTATTTTGGAAAATAAGGGAAACACCCCCTAAAAATAATAGAATCTTAACGAAAACCACACCATCGCATTCAGCGTGTCAGGTAACCCTGAAGGTATCGACCAAGTGGTCCTAGAGTGTTGCAAAAGGGCTCATTCTAACGGAAATGAAAAGTTCTAGTGCCCTTTTTAGGTGACCAAAAAAATTGGAGGGCACCTAGGCCCCCTCCCACGCTCATTTTTCCCCAAAGTCAATGGATCAAAATTTTTAGATAGCCATTTTGTTCCGCATAGTCGAAAACCATAATAAATATGTCTTTGGGGATGACTTACCCCCCCCCCCAAAGTCCCTGGGGGAGGGGCTGCAAGTTACAAACTTTGACCAATGTTTACATACAGTAATGGTTATTGGGAAGTGTACCGACGTTTTCAGGGGGATTTTTTTTGGTTTGGGTGTGGGGTTCAGGGGAGGGGGCTATATGGGAGGATCTTTCCTTGGAGGAATATTTCATGGGGGAAGAGAAATTCAATGAAAATGGCGCAGGATTTTCTAGCATTACTATTAAAAAAAAAAACAATGAAAATATAAGCATGAAAAGTTTTTTCAATTGAAAGTAAGGAGAAGCATTAAAATTTAAAACGAACAGAGATTATTACGCATATGAGGGGTTCTAAAAATATTTAGCATAAAGAGCGAGGTATTTAGGAGGGGATAAATACTTCGCTCTTTATGCTAAATTATTTTTAGTAATTTCAACTATTTATTCTACGGCCTTTCTGATTCAGGGGCCATTCTTAAAGAATTGGGACAAAACTTAAGATTGAGTGTGAAGGTATTAACGAGGGGACAAACCCCCTCATATATATAATCAAAAATATTAGAATATAAAAGTTTGTTACGTAAGTTAATTCTTAAGTTACGTATATTTTTTACTAATAAAAACGTTCATTAAAAATTAAAAGTTCTAGTTGCCTTTTTAAGTAACCGAAAAATTGGAGGGCAACTAGGCCTCCTTCCCCACCCCTTATTTCTCAAAATCGTCTGATCAAAACTAAGAGAAAGCCATTTAGCCAAAAAAAAAGAATTAAAATGCAAATTTCATTTTAATAATTTATGTACGGAGAGCCAAAATCAGACATGCACTAATTTAAAAACTTTCAGAAATTAAATAAAAAAACAAGTTTTTTGAAATGAAAGTAAGGAGCGACATTAAAACTTAAAACGAACAGAAATTACTCCGTATATGAAAGGGGCTTTTCCTCCTCGACATCCCGCTCTTTACGCTAAAGTTTTTTTTTAAAATTTTTAAGAAGTCGAGTTAAAAGAAAGAGTCAAACTTTAGCGTAAAGAGCGAGGCGTTGAGGAGGAAAAGCCCCTTTCATATACGGAGTAATTTCTGTTCGTTTTAAGTTTTAATGTCGCTCCTTACTTTCATTTCAAAAATCTTGTTTGTTTTTTTATTTAATCCAAAACAGAAGCGACCCGCACAGAAAGTTTTTCTTTTTTTCGTCGAGCGAAAAATAAGCGTGATAAAAATCATAATAAGCGTGATAAAGAAGATGAACACATCGGTATTGACAAAATTTTAACAATGACGGGGCACCTGAAACACTAATCTGTTTTTCGTAACTGTTTATCGATTTTTGAGGCAGAGGTTTCTCCCTATACACTGTCTATGCCGGTAAGCGTATAGAACAAAATAGAACTTTCATCCGGAGGTTTACGCCAAAAATGAAATCCATGGAACCATTTATAGGTTGTTCTTATCATGATTAAATCACTAACATCCACAATAACAACTACGGGTGATTTATTTTTAGGAATATGTTTTATAGAATATATAAAACATATTTTAAATTATGGAAGTCCCCATATCGGCATCTAAAATTATGTCGATTTGAAATAAGCCCCCTTTTAGAAAACTGTTTTGGTCTTATATGAAGTTTTTGTCTTTTAGAAAATTGTTTGGATCTTGTATGAAGTTTTGGTCTATCTATACTTGCAGCCATTACTCCAGGCACTCCAGGCCTCTTTGCACAGGCCTCAATACATTTACTGCCCAAATTCCTGTATTTTGCTTTTTTCTCTGTTTTGTCTGTTTGACCCTCCCCCCCTGGAACCTCTCAAAAAAGCGCTTCAGGAACTCTATTTCGAAAATACTGTAAAAAAAATAATCACTATGGCCTAAATTTTTCAGAATTTATAAATTTTTATAACTGATAAAGCATTTTAAAAGAAAATACTCTTAAATTTCTTATATTATTCGCCTATTAACTTCTTTATTAACGCCTATTAAGTTATGGGTTTGAGGGACAGTTGAACTACTAATAAACATGAGGACGTGGCTAGTGTTTTAAAAACTTTTTTTGTTTATATAAGGATGGATTTGCTTCATTGGTAAAGAATCAATTTGGTTCAAGTTGTAACAAACATTTTTCTTATTACGATATCCTAAAAATAGTTTATAATGTAAGTCCACGAAAACCCAATTTTTATCTCTTCCTCTCTTTCTCTTTTAGTTATTCAATTAAATAAAAAAAACAAGTCTTTTTAATTGAAAGTAAGGAGCGACATTAAAACTTAAAACGAGCAGAAATTACCCCGTATATGAAAGGGGCTGTCCCCTCCTCACCGCCCCGCTTTTTACGCTAACGTTTGACTCTTTCTCTCAACTCTACTTTTTAAAACAGTAAAAACTTTAGCGTAAAGAGCAGGGCGTTGAAGAGGGAACAGCCCCTTCCTATACGGGGTAATTTCTGCTCGTTTTAAGTTTTAATGTCGCTCCTTACTTTCAGTTAAAAAACTTGTTTTTATTTAATTTCTGAACGTTTTTTATTTAATCCATGTTTTGATTTCGGCTCTCTGCGGATGAATAATTAAAGAAAAATTTGCATATTTATTTATTTGGCTAAATGGCTTTCCCATAGTTTTGATCGAATGATTTTGAGAAAAAAGGAGGGGAGAGGAGGCCCAGTTGCCCTTCGATTTTTTAGATGCTTAAAAAGGCAACTAGAACTTTTAATTTTTTACGAACGTTTTCATTAGTAAAAGACAAACGGAACTTACGAATTAGCTTACGTAACAAATTTCTATATTCGTATGTTTTTATTACGTACATGAGAGGGTTCGCCCACTCGTCAATACCTCACTCTTTACACTAAGGCTTAAATTTGTTCCCCTGAATCACAAAGGCCATAGAATAAATAGTTAAAATTACTAAAAATACCTTAGCGTAAAGAGTAAGGTATTAGCAGGAGGTTAACCCCTTATATGCGTAATATTTTCTGTTCGTTTTAAGTTTTAATGCTACTCCTTACTTCCAGTTGAAAAAACTTTTTCATATTTATTTTTTCATTGTTTTTTTAAATAATGCTAGAAAATGCTGCACCCTCTTCATGGAAATCTTCTTTCCCATGACAAATTCCTCCATGGAAAGTTTCCCCCGCATAACCCCCTCTTCCCAACCTCTCCTCCCAACCAAAAAAATCCCCCTGAAAACGTCTGTACACTTCCCAATAACCATTACTATATGCAAACACTGGTCAAAGTTTGTAACTTACAGCCCCTCCCACGGGGACTGTGGGGGAGTAGGTCATCCCCAAAGACATAGTTATAAGGTTTTTCGACTATGCTGAATAAAATGGCTATCTCAATTTTGATCCAACGACTTTGGGAAAAAAATGAGCGTGGGAGGTGGCCTAGGTGCCCTCCAATTTGTTGGTCACTTAAAAAGGGCACTAGAACTCTTCATTTCCGTTCGAATGAACCCTCTCGCAGAATTCTAGGACCACTGGGTCGATACGATCACCCCTGGGAACGCATCCGTGATTTGTCTTCTGGCAAAAAAAATACAACATTCCACATTTTTGTAGATAGGAGCTTGGAACTTGAACAGTAGGGTTCTCTGATACGCTGAATTTGATGGTGTGATTTTCGTTAAGATTCTGTGACTTTTAGGGGGTCTTTTCCCCTATTTTCTAAAAAAAGGCAAATTTTTTCAGGCTCGTAACTTTTAATGACAAGGACTAAATTTGATGAAACTTATATATTTAAAATCAGCATGAAAATCTGATTCTTTTGATGTATATTTTGGCATCAAAATTCCGTTTTTTAGAGTTTCGTTTACTATTGAGCCGGGTCGCTCCTTACTACAGTTCGTTACCACGAACTGTTTGAAACACCTCTTCATGCAATTCTTGGAAGTAATTCACATCAAATTAAAAAAAAAAGAAAAGAGAAACTGAAAATAAAGGACAAAATAAGCTAAAAATGTCAAAATGATGTTTTATGTCCTTTTAGTCACCAATTTTATTTTTATTGAAAAACATCTATTTAAGCCCTTTTTTGATAGTTGGGCACGCCAAATTAAGAAAGCAAAATGAAAAATAAACAGAAAAAGGTGTACAGTCACGCCAATTAAAAAAAAAGAAAGAAAAATAAACGGATGAATAGTCAGGACAAAATGCTGTTTATGCTGTTTTTAATAGTTATGCACACCAAATTTTAAAAAAGAAAAAAAATGGGCGAATATTCAGGACAAAGTAAGCTAAAATTGTCTTTGGGAATCAACAGATTCTTGATGTCTAAGTATTCACGGACAAAAAGCACTGTCAAAATTAACTAATTAGTTTTGTTTATTTATTTTCAGGGTTTAACGTGACAACACTGATAAAATCTGGTGTTATATTAAAAATTGCATAATTTTGAAATAAACTAAAGAAAAACCATAGAGCATCTCTGTTTTCAGATATGAATTAATCATAGATTGTTACAAATGGCGAAAAATGACACTTTTAATGTCATTGAAACTTGTCAAATTCTACTGCTTTGATTCTATTTGAAACTATTTTTATAATTTATATTATAATTTGTGTTCATAATTTGTGTCCTTGCATTAATCGAGTTAGTTCTTCAAACATTTTTATTGATTTCTTGGAGGAAAACTGCGAAGTATCTAGGACGAGAGGCGTATCCAGGGAAGGTTTAGGGGGGTTTGTAAACCCCCCCCCCACCCTCCTAATTTTTTTTTGTCTGACTTGGTAAAACGCAACAAAAATGCATAAAAACGAATTTTCGATACATAAAATTTTTTTCGTACCTCCCCCCTCCAAAAAAAATCCTGGCTACAATCCTGTAGTGGACTCATAACTGATCCAAGTTTATCTTTCAAAAAATACGCTAAAACTACTTTTGGGTATGTTTGGTTAATAAGAAGGTTGAAAAATCATTTGCCATATGCTACCTTATGCTTTGATTATTCCTTCGCTTTGATTATTATAGTATCGATTATTGTTCAGCAGCTTATTTACCGTATTTAAAAGCCGCGTTAAACCAATTCAGATTTTGTAAAAACAACCACTAAGTCTTGAAATATTCATCCTGTCACGAATCACGAGTTGCACTTCCAAATAAGTCTTCAACAGTATGGTCATCATGATAAACTTCAATTTCGCAACAGCTTGCTTTTCGAGCGATTTCTGTCAGAAGTGCAACATAAAAGAAGTACTACTCTGAATTTCAATTTGGTAACCGCAAAATAAATATAATACAAAGCAAAATTTTCGTTGTTCAAAAAAATTGTCAAAATTTTTTGGCTTCTTAGAAGTTAATTATTTATTTATTCTCTTTTTTGTGGAAGATTTATTGGAGTTATTTGAATTATCTATTTAGAAAATATATTTCATTTATTCGATTTAATCTTTTTTAATTTTCGTATTCTATAATTTTTTTTCTATGTTTTTATTTCTCTCTCTCTCCCCTCTGTGAGTGATTTCGTACTTACAAAATAGTAAGTGATTCAAATTACAAAAAGTAAGTGATTCAAATTAAAAAAAAGTAAGTGATTTTTTTTAATCGATTGAAGACGTTCTGAGGCATCAAAATTTGCTTCGATTGCTCACAGTAGCGTAGCTGGGGTTTAAGGGGTGGCTTTCCCAGGACGGAGCCTCTGAAGCACCACCAGATTGAGCGTTTTCATCGTCAATACTATGATCAACTTATATTGCAGTAGTTTTAGTGAGGGGGGGGGATAAAACCGAACCTGTCCCTGGGCGTTAAAAACCGTAACTCAGCCTCTGACTACCCTGTGCTTGGAGGGCCGTAGAGATTTAGTCGGTAATTGAGTCCTTTCCTACTAAATTAAAATGAAAAAGCAACTACACCTTTAAAGGATTAAATAAAAAACTAGTTTTTTTAACTGAAAGTAAGGAGCGACATTAAAACATAAAACGAACAGAAATTACTCTGTATATGAAATGGGTTGTCCCCTCCGCAATCCCTCGCTCTTTACGCTAAAGTTTTTAATTGTTTTAAAAAGTAGAATTTTGGCAAAGAGTCAAACTTTAGCGTAAAGAGCGAGGGATTGCGGAGGGGACAACCTATTTCATATACGGAGCAATTTCTGTTCGTTTTAAGTTTAATGCCGCTCCTTACTTTCAGTTAAAAAACTAGTTTCTTTTATTTAATTTCTGAACGTTTTTGAACTAATGCATGTTTGATTTTGGCTCTCCGCACATAAATTCTTTTTTTGGCTAAATGGCTTTCTCTTAGTTTTGATCAAACGATTTTGAGAAATAAGGAGTGGGGAAGGAGGCGTAGTTGCCCTCCAATTTTTCGGTTACTTAAAAAGGCAACTATAACTTTTAATTTTTTAACGAACGTTTTTACTAGTAAAATATATACGTAACTTAAGAACTAACTTACGTAACAAACTTTCATATTCTTATATTTTTATTATGTGTATGAGGGGGCTTGTACTCTCGTTAATACCTCGCTTTTGTATGAGGGGGTCATTCTTTAAGAATGACCCCTGAATCAGAAAGGCCGTAGAATAAATAGTTGAAATTACTAAAAGTACTTCAGCATTAAGGGCGAGGATCTCCTACTAAATACCTCGCTCTTTATGCTAAAGAATTTTTAGAACCCCTCATATGCTTAATTGTCTCTGTTCGTTTTAAGTTTTAATGCTACTCCTTACTTTCAATTGAAAAAACTTTTTCATGTTTATTTTTTCATTGTTTTTTTATAGTAATGCTAGAAAATCCTGAGCCCTTTTCATTGAATTTCTCTTCCCCCATGACATATTCCTACAAGGAAAGATCCTCCCACATAGCCCCCTCCCCTCAACCCCATCCACAAACCAAAAAAAAATCCCCCTGAAAACGTCTGTGCACTTCCCAATAACCATTACTGTCTGTAAACACTGGTCAAAGTTTGTAACTTCCAGCCCCTCTCCCAAGGACTGTGGGGGAGTAAGTCATCCCCAAAGACATTGTTATTATGATTTTCGACTATGTGGAACAAAATGGCTCAAAAGTTTGATCCGTTGGATTTAGGAAAAAATGAGCGTGGGAGGGGGCCTAGGTGCCCTCCAATTTTTTAGTCACTTAAAAAGGGCACTAGAACTTTTAATTTCTGTTAGAATTAGCCCTCGTGCGACATTCTAGGGCCACTTGGTCGATACGATGAACCCTGGGGAAAAAATAACAAATAAACACGCACCCGTGATCTGTCTTATGGTAAAAAATACGAAATTCCACATTTTTGTAGATAAGAACTTAAAATTTTTGCTTCAGGGTTTCCTGTTACGCTGAATGCGATGGTGTGATTTTCGTTAAGATTCTATGATTTTTAGGGGGTGTTTCCCCTATTTTCCAAAATAAGGTAAATTTTCTCAGGCTCGTAGCTTTTGATGACAAAGACTAAATTTGATGAAACTTATATATTTAAACTCAGCATAAAAATCCGATTCTTTTGATGTATCTTTTAGCATCAAAATTCCGATTTTTAGAGTTCCGTTTACTATTGAGCCGGGTCGCTCCTTACTACAGTTCGTTACCACGAACTGTTTGAAAGCTATAACTTCTTAAGCTGTACGTGTTTTCACTCGCCTTATTTCTTTTGGCAAAAGGCTTATATATATATATATATATATATATATATATATATATATATATATATATATATATATATATATATATATATAAGTGAACAAATTATTTGACAGGAAACTAGCCTCCTCACATGCTCCCCTTTTCCCCAAAGACATTTGATCAAAATTTTGAGATAGTGAACTAATTCAGCATAGTTGAAAGGTCAAATAGCTATGCCTTTGGGGTTGACACGACCCCGTAAAACCCGTGGAGAAAGGGCTGTAAGTTGTACAATTTGCGCATTGTTTACATATAATATTGGTTACTGGGATATGCGTACATCCGGATATGCGGTCTGCGGATGGCATGGGGTGATGTATGGGGAGAATTTTGTGAGGAGGAAAGTTTCCAGGGGTATATCCAGTGGAAATCTTCAGTTTTCTCAACTGAAAGTAAGGAGCAACATTAAAAATCAAAACGACCAGAAATTATTCAGATTATGAGGAAGACTGGCCCTTCCTTATCCATCGATCTTTATGCTAAAGTTTAATTTCTTGTCCCAGTTCTTTAAAAAAGAGTGCTCAAGCACAAGGGCCGTTGAAAAAAATGAGAAGTATTTTTAAGAGCTTTAAGACTTGAGCATAAAAAGCAAGGGATGAGGCAGGGGCAGCCCCATCATATACGAAATAATTTCTGCTCGTTTTAAGGTTAAATGTTGCTCCTTACTTTAAGTCATAAAACTTTTGTTTTTTTAATTGATTTGGAATAAATTTCGTCATTTGATCTTGTTTATTTTTTTTGTTTCTTTGTTTTTTCCAGTAACATTTACAAGTAGATCATAAATTAAATATTATGATGAAGGTTATGATTACAATTTAGAATGATTCAATATAAATGTTTATTTTTGTTATTAGAATAAAGAGCTCTGAATGCGTGCCAGATTTGCAAACTGTTCGGGATTTGGCACTGGGACAGCTTTTTTTTGTAAAAGAAAATCTTTACCAGAGGTTCCTCAGGGCTCCGACTTAGGTCCCTCGCGTTTTTTCAAGTGACCAAATTATCTTCACCGTAACTTATCAATCCCCCCGTGCTTTAATGCATCTTTTGATTATACGGCAACTTCATTCACTGAGAAAAATAATAAGGCGTAGATGAAAAATTGGACATTTTTTCCACATTTTCTAATGCAATTCTGAATTACAATTCTAATACAATTCTTGGTAATTCTGAAATTGCCAAGGACAGCGAAAATCGAATCAGAATGGAAAAGGACAAAATAAGCTAAAATTGTCAAAAAATGATGTTTTATGTCCTTTTAGTCGCCAATTTTATTTTTATTGAAAAACATCTATTTAAGCCCTTTTTGATAGTTGGGCACGCCAAATTAAGAAAGCAAAAGGAAAAACAAACAAAAAAGGTGTACAGTCACGCCAATTAAAAAAAAGAAAGAAAAATAAACGGATGAATAGTCAGGAAAATAAACTAAAATTGTAAAAAAACGACGTTGTTAGGTCCTTTTGGTACCCTTTTATACAATTAGTCGCCAATTCCATTACTCCGTAATTACTCCAGAAATTACTCCGTATATGAAATGGGTTGTCCCCTCCGCAATCCCTCGCTCTTTACGCTAAAGTTTTTAATTGTTTTAAAAAGTAGAATTGTGGCAAAGAGTCAAACTTTAGTGTAAAGAATGGATGAATAAAATGGCTATACCAGAATTTTGATCCAGTTACTTTTGGGAAAAAATGAGCGTGGGAGGGTGTCTAGGTGCCCTCTAATTTTTTTGGTCACTTAAAATGGGCACTAGAACTTTTAATTTCTGTTAGAGTGAGCCTTCTCGTGACATTCTAAGACCTCTGAGTCGATACGATCACCCCTGGGAAAAAAACGAATTAACAGGCATCCGTGATCTCTTCTGACAAAAAATGCGAAATTCCACATTTTTCTAGATAGGAGCTTGAAACTTCAACATTAGGGTTCTCTGATACGCTGAATCTGATGGTGTGATTTTAATTATGATTGTATGAATTTTAGGGGATGTTTCCTCCTATTTTCTAAGAAAAGGCAAACTTTCTCAGGCTCGTAACTTTTGATGGGTTAGACTAAATCAGCATTAAAATGCGATTCTTTTGATGTAACTATTGTTATCAATTTTTTTTTTTTTTAGAGTTTCGGTTACTATTGAGCCGGGTCGCTCCTTACTACAGTTCGTTGCCGTGAACTGCTTGACATATATATATATATATATATATATATATATATATATATATATATATATATATATATATATATATATATATATATATATATATATATATATATATATATATATATATATATATATATATATATATTATACATTATATAATAATTTATTATATGATTATTATATTATATAATTTTATACATACATATATATATATATATATATATATATATATATATATATATATATATATATATATATATATATATATATATATATATATATATATATATATATATATATATATATATATATATATATATATATATATATATATATATATATATATATATATATATATATATATATATATATATATATATATATATATATATATATATATATATATATACGATCCTGTATATATTGGAATACTTGGCTATTGATATTTCCAACTTAAAATAGATAATCCAACCTGAGAATAGGGAGAGGGGGGAAGGGGGTTGAATTCCCCCGTGGAGACCATCCTAAAAAACCAAACAACTTATGTACGGAAATCAATTTAAACGCACAAAAATGGGGGCAAAAAAAACTTTTTTCAGAATTTGCACAGAAAAGGCCAAGGAGGGAGGCAGTGAGTATTTTCTCCCAAAATTTTATTCGTTTGCGATTTTCCATAATTTATTGTATTTCTTACAGATAATTCGCCTTTTTTTGTACAATTAAGACACCCATCTCCAGCTAAATAATTCTTGAGTCTCTGCTTTTAGGCAAGCTGCCTTAACATGTAGACTGTATTCCTGTAGAAAGTGGCCAATATCTGCTCATATTAAATTAGTTCCTAACTTGTTGGCAACTCTGCATTATAATTTATATAGCAGTCCAAAGTTGCCTCTGACTCGTTAATTAGCTTTAAGACATGTGTGCCAAAATAGATTCCATTCAAAAGGCGATACAATCAAATTTTCTTTCATTCCATAAGCACTGTGAGTCAGCTGTTCAAAATAAATAACCTTGAATTAAAAATTGAATAGATATTATAGTTTGCTATTTTAATGGCATTTACAACTTTGAAAGGTGTGTTAATCTCAATGTAACGCTAAGTTTTGTCACGAAGTGTATGCTATCTTAATAAAAAATTAGCGGAAGTAATACTATTTATGCAAAATCACACTGAATGAATTTTTTTTATAAGTAAATTTAGTTCTAATAGAATTTAAAAATTCGCGAGAGAGAAACTTAACAGAGATTATACTTGAACAGTCGTCACAATCGTATATTGCGAATTTTAATTACATTTTAAAATTATTTTTGATAAGTGAATGACATCTGAAATGAGTCTACTTTCTCTAAAATGAGGGTGAATAACGTATTTTTACTCTTGTCTATATTTCCTCCCTACATATAAGGCTTGGAAGCTCTTTTTAAAAAACAAATCCCCTTCCTCCCATTATATTAGTTCCTAATCTAGCTGAGGTTCAGGAAACTGTCTTTCTAAAACCGGTATTCCAAGTATTTACTAAGGTAACGAGAGCTGGGGGTGCTAGGACTCCCCCTTGAGTTCTACCAATCAGTTCAATATTCGTATCTATCTTCAGCGGGAGCTTTGAATTTTTCTGTCTAGATTTTGAAGTTATATTTTGTTATATTTTTTTTTTTTAATAAAAAAAAAAATGCCCCTCCCACTAGATATACGGGCTAGATATACCATTCTATACATGGAGGTACGCAGAATTTCGTTGCAGATGGGCTTCACATTTCAAGGCTGAAAAATGTAGGCCTACCCCATATAGGCGAATTGTAGGAGCTGCAAAAATAAATATTGAGAAAATTGTAAAAGCGTCGGGCTTTCTGGGATGTTCCTTCACACGTGTATACGTGATTCTTTTTCCCAACTGAAAGTGTGTATAATTGAGCAGAAAATGTGCCCTCGCAAGCAGGTATTTTGTTTAGGAAGATACCAGCTGTGGACTCAGGGGTGCCAATTGAGAGGGACCAGATTTTGCTTCCTTCTCGCCTATATTTTGAAAAATATCCTTAGCCTCAAGAACATGAAAAATCCCTGCTCCATCCTCCCACAATTTTGAATTAGCACTTTTGCATATACTCTAAAAAAAGAAGATGCTTCTCGCCGTTGGGTATAGTTGATTATTCAATTCCCCTGAAATTTATTGACACTCAAGGGTGTATTAAGGATTTTTCTTCGGGGAGGGTCATATTTTGGAGAAGGGGGGATACAAAAATGCATCAAAAAGTTGTTTATTAGCATTTTCGCTACCTTTTTACGAACCATAGATATCGGGAGGGGGATCGGTATTGGACCCCCCCCCCCTGGATACGGTCTCGCTGACACTGTATAGCCTGACTTCATTTGATTAGTGAGCAGCAGTTGATTGCAGTCATTTTATGGCAGCAAATTTGATGGAGGAACACAAAGGGAGGATGGAGGAGGAGCGTACATAGCCAGTGGCGCACTCAGAAAATAATTAGGGGGCCTGATCGGGGATCCCAGAGCCAACCAAATGAAAACTTTAAAATTCCTTAGAAAAAAAACAGTGCTACTTAAGTATTATATAGGAAACACTCGAGAATTTGAATCGCGGAAAATGAGGCATTACCCGCTTTTCACGGTGATAATACCAGACAATCAGCTACGGCTCGCTGGGAAAATACAATATTTCAATTAAATATTCAGTTGGTATTTCGGTTAGGTTGGTTTAAGTTACGTATTAATACGATGCGCTCTATGCGGCCCTCTTCCATAATTTGTTGTTGTTGTTTTCACAATTTTGCTAATAAAGTATTATATTGTTATCATATTTTGTTTTATTTCATTAGCATTACCCAAATTCACTTCTCGCGTTTCTCGTATAATATTAAAGTACCAAAACGGTATTTTAAGGCATTACTTTAAGTTTACTTTAGCTCTATGAATGCAAGTTTTGAGTAGGGACTAAGGAATGAATGATAAAACCGAGCAGATTATATAAAATTTAAATACAGAATGTATTTTTTATTGAGGGGGGTCAACAGCCCCTTTAGCCCCCCCCCCCCTCCCTCCCCCTTGGGTGCGCGCCTGTACGTAGCTTTGCTGGCCTCAGGCGGCTTGGTGAAGCAGTTAGCTGTTAGTAGCAGTAGTAGCAGTTCAAATAATCTTCAAAGAAATAGAAAAAGGGATAGGGTGGAGGTCAGTGTTGCTAATTCAAGAAATTTTAGGGGTAAGAAATTCTACGATTATTTTAGAGAAGACATAAAAAAGGTATTTTTCAAACTTGAGGGGGCATTTTGCTTGTTTTTTTCCGATTTTTAATGAAAGTGCGGAACAAATATAATTTGTAGCACCTAGGAAGGCAAATACCCCCCTCCAGTTAGAGGGCTACCTTCTAATAGGTAGCCCTCGGCATAGGCAGGAATTTGACAACGCTGATGGATGCTAATTTGGGATTTAGATTAAATCCTGGAAGCAAATTGCGGCCTGAAAATGCCCTTGTGACCCTCCACAGAAAAAAAACCTGATCCTAAGGGTCGAGTCAGTAGAAGCCACTGCTTATTCTGATGGAGCTATTCTATAAGTCTAAAGAATTTACAAAAAAATAGACATTACCTTTCTTCGTAGTATATCCTCATCATCAATACTATCCAAGTCCTGATTGCACGTATCCAAAATTGTCATTTTTGAAACTTAGTTCTTTTCCCGCCAAATTAAACCTGAAAGAGAGCGTTTGAATTTTTTTTTCAACACTAAATCATTTATCTAAAATAAACAAACTTCAGGAAACCGGTTCATGACGAATACAAAATACACTATCTTAAAGCTTCAAAATCGCGTTTCCTAAATAAAGTAGTAACATGCGGGCAGACCTGGGCAGACCACTGGACAGACTTGGGCAGACTCCTCTTCATCCTGGTCAAGGATGTTGGCAGGGGAGCGGCCTCGTGGCCCAGCCCCCTCAAAAATTTTAAATTTGTCCGAATTTCTTAGCTTTCTTATTCAAATTATCGATTAACATTTTCAAAAAAAAATTATCATAAAAAATCCCTGCATGGAAACCTGGTACCAATGATATTCTTTTAACCTTGTAGATACGGTATACATCTACACAGAAACTTAATTCGAAGGGGGGATTAATAAACAGGCAATTTATACAATAAATGGAATATACTCTAAGGTTGTGGTGGGAACAGGCCCAAATGAACCCCAATACATGCCTGAAAACAAGGCCGTATTCAGGGGGTCAGGGTTTACCCCTCCCCCGAATTGTTGTCTGACTTGAAAACGTAACAAAAACGCATATAAACGATTATTTGATGCGTTTTTAGAAGTGATTTATAAACCCCCTTTTTACTTAGACGAACTTTTTACTTCACTGAAATAAAATTAGCAACTTAATTATTGACAGCTGTAACTAGGAGTTTGTGGAGTCATGTACAGGGAGTTAGGTATTTGTTCTACGTCAATTGGCTACGATTAGAAGTTGAATGAAATGGTCTTTATTCATTGGCTAATTCTTATGCAAGTTTTCTTTTATGCTGCCTTAATACAAAAATGCCCCATCTTATACACAATTTATTTCTGTTCAAGTTATCAAATAAATTGAGTTTTTTAAATTATTGCCACCCCCTCCGAAAAAAATCCCGGGTATGCGCTGTTAGTAGCGTGTTTATAATTCAAAATTCTGTAAACTTTCCATTTCATTCGAACTTATTATCTCCTACTGAAGTCCGGATTCGAATAAGAAATGATTAATTATTTTTTTCCCTTGGAACAAAATAACAAATGGGCGGGGACTAATTTTCTTATTAATTGGCAACATGAAACAGTCTTTGCCACAAAAAACTAATCGTTATTAATTAGAATCGCAACATCGAAAGCACCCATTGTCTCGGGTAAGTCTAAATACAAATTAATTCGCCAGTTCTTATTATTCTTTTCAAAAGACCAGAATTGTTGGACCGTAGGAAAGGAATATTTCTCACTTAAATATAAATCACGCTGTTAAAATCAGTATTGCCATATGAGGGGCAATTGCACTTTTTTGTTTGTTTGTTTAGATGGCCTCACATTTAACTGTTCGACTCAATACGTTCCTCAGAGTTATTAAATAAAATAAAAACAAGTTTTTCAACTGAAATTAAGGAGCGACATTAAAACTTAAAACGAACAGAAATTACTTCGTATATAAAAGGGGCTACTTCCTCATCAACGCCCCGCTCTTTACGCTAAATTTTTACTGTTTTAAAAAGAAGAGTTGAAAGAAAGAGTCAAACTTTAGCGTAAAGAGCGGGGCGTTGATGAGGAAGCAGCCCCTTTTATATACGAAGTAATTTCTGCTCGTTTTAAGTTTTAATGTCGCTCCTTGCTTTCAGTTGAAAAAACTTGTTTTTTTTTATTTAATTTCTGAACGTTTTTGAATCAATGCATGTTTTGATTTTGGCTCTCCGCAGAGGAATAATTACAACGAAATTTGCATTTTTTTTTTTTTTTTTTTGGCTAAATCGCTTTCTCATAATTTTGATCGAATGATTTTGAGAAAAAAGAGCGGGGGAGGAAGCCTAGTTGCCCTCCAATTTTTTTTGTTAATTAAAAAGGCAACTAGAACTTTTAATTTTTTACGAACCTTTTTATTAGTAAAAGATATACGTAACTTATAAATTAGCTTACGTAAAGAATTTTTTATTCTCATGTTTTTATTACACATATGAGAGGGTTCCCCCCCTCGTCAGCACCTCTCTTTTTACACTAAATCTTAAATTGTGTCCCAATTCATTAAGAATGACCCCTGAATCACAAAAGCCGTAGAATAAATAGTTGACATTACTGAAAATACTTTAGCGTAAAGAGCGAGGTATTAGGAGGAGGTGAGTCCCTTTTATGGGTAATAATTTCTGTTCGTTTTAAGTTTTAATGCTGCTCCTTACTTCCAGCTGAAAAAAACTTTTTCATATTTATTTTTTCATTGTTTTTTTTAAATAGTGCTAGTAAATCCTGCGCTCCTTTCATGGAAATTTTCTTCCCCCATGATAAATTCATCGATGGAAAGTTCGCCCAGTATATCCCCCTCTTCTCAACCCCTCCCTCCAACCAAAAAATCCTCCTGAAAACGCCTGTACACTTCCCAATAACCATTACTATATGTTAGCACTGGTCAAAGTTTGTAACTTGTAGCCCCTCCCACGGGGACAGTGGAGGAGTAAGTCGTCTCCAAAGACATAGTTATAAGGTTTTTCGACTACGCTGAATAAAATGGCTATCTCAGAATTTTGATCCGTTGACCTTGGGAAAATAATTAGCGTGGGAGAGGGCCTAGGTGCCCTCCAATTTTTTGGTCACTTAAAAAGGGCACTAGAACTTTTCATTTCCGTTAGAATGAGCCCTCTCGCAACATTCTAGGACAACTGGGTCGATACGATCAGCCCTAGGAAAAAAACAAAACAAACAAACAAATAAACACGCATCCGTGATCTGCCTTCTGGCAAAAAATACAAAATTCCACAGATAGGAGCTTGAAACTTCTACAGTAGGGTTCTCTGATACGCTGAATCCGATGGTGTAATTTTCGTTAAGATTCTATGACTTTTAGGGGGTGTTTCCCCCTATTTTCTAAAATAACGCAAATTTTCTCAGGCTCGTAACTTTTGATGCGTAAGACTAAACTTGATGAAACTTATATATGTAAAATCAGCATTAAAATGTGATTCTTTTGAAGTAGCTATTGGCATCAAAATTCCATTTTTTAGAGTTTTGGTTTCTATTGAGCCGGGTCGCTCCTTACTACAGTTAGTTACCACGAACTGTTTAATGTTTTCATTGTATTTCTGCTTTTATGAGATCTATCATTATTACGCAAGAAAATATGAGAAAGAAAACTATAAGCAAAGAGATATACGCATAAGACTCAAGTACAAGGGTTGAGTTTACAAGCTAGTAGAGTATGCAAGTCGGCGAGTACACTAGAAGTCGATCGCAGTAAAGCAGTCTCTACTTACTCAGTAGCCAACTAGCTGGCGTGCAACGCTGCCAACGCGGTACAATTGTACCGTTTTAGGCACAATTTAGTTTTAGACGCCTTAGTTCAATGCGTCACATTTAAAAATATTGTTGTACAATCAAATTTTTGGATACATTTTGATTTTATTTGATCCTTTTTGAACTCGGATATCAGTTCCAAGATTTATTTATCAAAAATGGTCTTCTTGTTAAGGCAAATTTTTAACCTAATGCTCAGATGGTGCAAGTTAATCTCTTGCAGTACAATTTTAGTCGGAAAACTGGTAGAGTTTATTCAAAGGAGTTGGAAACGCTACTGGCGTTTTAGAAACCACGTGAAAGCGCTATCTTCAGAACCAATGCTACTGGCAATTTTGCACCAGCTAATGTGGGTAAACGTGGCTATCTTATAAGCTAGTTCACTCAAAAGCTGGCGAATGGTGTGTAAAGTCACCGGCTTTGGTCCTCAGTATCTAAATGGGTAATAAATTCCCACATGATAAAAAAAAACTAGCTGAAGAAGCCTTCACAAGCATGTCTAACCTGACCATTTTGCAGTGGCGTCAATTCACGAAAATGTAGGGGGACAAGGAATATATTTTCATTTTTAATGAAGACACAAAAAATAGACCAAGATTGAGCAAAATACCCAAAACAGGGAGTAGCGGTGACTTAACTGGTTGTAAAATTCGTAGATTAATCTATCCGACTCTAGTTTCGTAACCTTCTCTTTTTGGATGGCTATGATAATGAGATCATTGAGTTTTTCATTTCTCATTGTCGATAGTAGATAATATTTAACACGCCCTAATGGCGAGGAGAAACGTTCATTGCTTGCAGTGATCACAGGAATGCTAGAAGCTAGCTTCATCAGTTTTAACACTGCAGAATAGGCAATTGGGAGGTAGGATAAAATTTCGACAGCTCAGCGAAGATCCACTTTTTAAGTATCACATGTTGAAAGATGCAAAAAACTTTGCAACAGAAAGCTGGGATTCTAAGGCTGGGATTCACTTGATAATGACAAATTACCCTTTTAACTTTCGAAAATTTGAGAAAATCAGAACTTGAAGGGTCAAAGGCAGATAAAGGGTCCGAACAGAGGCATATTTTGTATGAAACGCCATTCCATCTTGTTTGATAAACGGTCTATCACCTCGAAGTGCAGAAATTTACTAGTGTCTGATGAACTGTATGACTGATGTTGCGTTTACCGGTTGCTGGATTTCAAAGAAATTCTTTGAGGTAAGTGAAAATGGCTTGGCTTCTCATGCTCCTAACACTGGTTTTAGATTCTAGAGACTTCAATTCCCCAGTATCGTGTGGAGCCAAGAATTTGGATATGTTTGTGCTCAAGTTTTTCCTTTTTTTTTATCATTTTTCAGCTTTTGGAGCGTCTCGTATGTCCCAGAAATCAGTGCAAGTGCCTTACAAACTAGCAAACTTTCTGTTAGAAGTTGTTCTAACAAACAATTTGCAATGACTAACACTTTTTCTATTATATGCAAAGTCGAGACAAAAGAGACCGAGTTCATTTATTTTTCAATAGTCTTTTTGCTTCACACGTTGCCTCGCTGCCAGAACTAGCAGAGACTCGGGCTAGCCCAGTAACAATACAATCAAAACTGACCTTTACCTCAGAAATAGAGCGGTTGGCGGAAAACCAGCGAATTCGAACGGTTCTTTAAAGCTCCTACACTTTTTGCCCGCTAATACACTAGGATTACACAAATAAGTTATGTCGAGTGTTGCCACATGATATATATGTGTAAAGTTTTTGCAACACAAAGGAAAAATCTATAAAAGTTCGCTGACATTTTTCAGGCAGTCAGTAAAAACCAGGTTTAATCTGTGGGCGTGACAGTGTACATAAACTGCACGAGGATCCTTCTCCTCTGAGCTTTGCTTGAAGTTCGTTAAATTTCCCAGTCTTAACGGATGCTCCGTCAGAATATTGGGCAACACAAAACATCAAATCTACACCAAGCTTGTCTATAGTTTCACAAATCAAGGTGGATAAGCTTTTGGCGTCTAGTTTGTGCATGCCATGCCAGCCGATTGGTCGCTCCACAACTTTTCCATTTTATATGTAACTGAGTAGGACCGCTAATTGTTCTTTTCTAGAAATATATTTTATCTCATCAAAAAGAAAAGCGTAGTACTTAGCTAATTTTACTTCTGAAATAATGTCTTGCCGTAAGGCATATCTTATCAGTTTAAACGTGTCGTTTTGGTAATGAGGACTGTGTTAGTGATCATGTCGGTGCTGTAGCTTGGCCTTCAACTCTTTGTTGCCCTTAAATATTTCCTCACTCGGTTCAACGAAATTACCTTGATTTGCATATATTTCGGATTCATCATGACTCCCCAAAGCAAAATCCTGACGGCCAAGAAGACAAATAGCGTAAAAAATGTACTTCACATGATCTCTACCTTCTTGGGCCTTCTTCAGATCCGGACCGAATTAAGGCATTTGCTACACATCTCGAAGTATCAGTACTAGCTATCTTAAATTCCGTCCATGCTGACAGACACTTCTTATGTCTTTCACTGCCATCGTGTTGCTTCAACAAAGCAAAAAAGTCTTTCCACTTGCAAAATCCTGTCTCGATGAAGGCCCTTCTGAAATTCATTGAAATATAACAGTGCTGTAAAACCTAGTCTGATATCATGACGGCGGGTAAAACAGCAGAGAGGAATCGCTTTACTCATTTAAAGCAGGTTATCTCCCATCAGTATGTATAATTAGGATTCTCCAAGATGGGAACATAATAAAAACATCAAAAGTCAATGAAAACTAACACTGCTATTTAACGGTTCTGAAAAATCAAGAAAAAAATACAACCTATTTATTAAATTTTATTTAATCTGTTCGGTTTAATCATTCATTCCTTAATCCCTGCTCAAAACCTGCATTCAAAGAGCTAAAATAAACTTAAAATTATGCCTTAAAATCCCTTTTTTCTAAGAAATTTTTAAAGTTTTCAGTTGGTCGACCCAGACTCCCCCAGTCAGCTCCCCATAGCTATTTTATGAGTGCGTCACTGGACGCATGTCTGTCAGGGCATCAAGATCCAGGTAATTCCCATTCACATATAATGTTCGATGCCTGTCTGCAAGTTACAGCTAAGTATGCAATTCTAGACTGCAGAACTGTGTGTAAGATTTAAATTCTACCAATCAGGATACATCTTTTGTCACTATAATTATCATCTGCGCTCGACAGGGCCGCTCACGCATAAGTCTGGTTTTACTTCCATGCCTCAACGAGTGCACGGTCAGACGCAGGTTTAGTCATGAAAGTCTTGCTAGCCAGGCATGTGAAAAGGCTTGACTGAGCCTGACCCACAGTAGCTGCTTTTATCAACACCAAGCAGTGGAGGGGGCTGAGGTCATAAGACCCTTTCAGTTCTCGCCTTAATCGAGTGGGAAGACCCTTAAAATGGCATCAATTTCGCACTAATATTTGTGAAATGTAAGTGCTTTTTAAAGATTGTTACCAATGTACCATGGTTGATTCCCCTTACAAACAGAATCGTGGCCACTACTCTATCGGAACTTCAGAGTATTATACAATTGAGAATAAAAGAAATAGGTTAGTTAAAATTAAAGTAAGTAGCAGGGGCGAATCTCCAGCTTTTTTATTGGTGAGCAAGAGGGGTTCATATCCGGATAGTCAAGGGGCATGGACTGTATAATATTTTTTTCTAAACTATTTGGGGGGAGCAACTGACCACCCTCCCTACCCCATCCCCAACGACTCCCCTGGTAAGTAGTGACACTGGAACTTACAAAAGGGGTCTATCACCCTTCGTAGATTATTCCTAACCGTTTAAGCAGATGCTTGGGTTTAATAAAAACATAATATTTACAAATTTTAGGTGAAAATAAAAAATGTCTCATTTTATTTGAAATTGATAAAACAATTGAGGTCACCAATTGGGAACTTGCTATATTATAATGCGTTTTAGCAATGAGGAAGTAGCCACGCATGGTAATGGAGGGGGGTCGAATTACCATCTCATTCAGGTTAATTTTACCCGTTTAAAGCATAGCGTCGTTCTTTACTTAAATTTGTAAATGAATAATTTTTTCGGTTTAAATTCTGTTTGCTTTTAATATCTTTTAAATAAATATAACTTTATATCCTATCCTTTAAATGAGAGAGGCACCACTAAGTTTGTTAGGGAAAATCCTCCACTTTCAGTCTGAAATTGTCGGTATTCTATAATCGGAAATTGTCAGTATCAAAAACTAAAAACAGGAATTAGTTGGACTTTCTAAAGTTAGGAATTCAATAGAAATCTACGTAGAAAAGAATACATATAAAATGAACTTTCTATCACGCATTACAAGTTTAAGGTCAAACTAGAATTTAATGAATCATGTAAGATTAAAATTAAGATAAGATCTATCAAACAGTTCGTGGTAACGAACTGTAGTAAGGAGCGACCCGGCTCAATAGTAACCAAAACTCTAAAAAATTGAATTTTGATACCAATAGCTACATCAAAAGAATCACATTTTAATGCTGATTTTAAATATATAAGTTTCATCAAGTTTAGTCTTACCCATCTAAAGTTACTAGCCTGAGAAAATTTGCCTTATTTAAGAAAATAGGGGGAAACACCCCCTAAAAGTTGTAGAATCTTAACGAAAATGACATCATCAGATTCAGCGTATCCGAGAAACCTACTGTAGAAATTTCAAGCTCCTATCTACAAAAATGTGGAATTTTGTATTTTTTGCCAGAAGACAAATCACGGGTGCGTATTTACTTTTTTTTTTTTTTTTTTTTTTTTTTTTTTTTTTTTTTCCAGGGGTCATCGTATCGACCAAGTGGTCCTAGGATGTCGCAAGAGGGCTCATTCTAACGGAAATGAAAAGTTCTAGTGCCCTTTTTAAGTGACCAAAAAAATTAGAGGGCATCTAGGCCCCCTCCCACGCTCATTTTTTTCCAAAAGTCAACGAATCAAAATTTTGTGATAGCTATTTTGTTCAGCATAGTCGAAAACCATAATAACTATGTCTTTGGGGATGACTTACTCCCCCATAATCCATGGGGAAGGGGCTGCAAGTTACAAACTTTGACCAGTGTTTACATATAGTAATAGTTATTGGGAAGTGTACAGACGTTTTCAGGGGGATTTTATTTTCTTTGGGGGTGGGGCTGAGGGGAGGGGGCTATGTTGGAGGACCTTTCCTTGGAGGAATCTGTCATGGGGGAGGAAAAATTCAATGAAAAGGGCGCAGGATTTTCTAGCATTACTATAAGAAAACAATGAAAAATAAACATGAAAACGTTTTTTCAAATGAAAGGAAGGAGTAGCATTGAAACTTAAAACGAACAGAGATTATTACGCATATGAGGGGTTCTAAAAATACTTTAGCATAAAGAGCGAGGTATTTAGGAGGAGATAAATACCTCGCTCTTTATGCTAAAGTATTTTTAGTAATTTCAACTATTTATTCTACGGCCTTTCTGATTCAGGGGTCATTCTTAAAGAATTGGGACAAAACTTACGATTTAGTGTAAAGAGCGAGGTATTAACGAGGGTACAAACCCCCTTGTATACATAATAAAAATATAAGATTATGAAAGTTTGTTACGTAAGTTAATTCTTAAGTTACGTATATTTTTTACTAATAAGAACGTTCGTTAAAATTAAAAGTTCTAGTTGCCTTTTTAAGTAACCGAAAAATTGGAGGGCAACTAGGCCTCCTTCTCCACCCCTTATTTCTCAAAATCGTCTGATCAAAACTAAGAGAAAGCCATTTAGCCAAAAAAAGAATTAATATACAAATTTCATTTTAACAATTTATGTGCGGAGAGCCAAAACCAAACATGCATTAATTCAAAAACATTCAGAAATTAAATAAAAAAAACTAATTTTTTTAGCTGAAAGTAAAGAGCGACATTAAAACTTAAAAAGAAACAGAAATTATTCCGTGTATGAAATGGGTTGTCCCCCTCCGCAATCCCTCGCTCTTTACGCTAAAGTTTGACTCTTTGCCACAATTCTACTTTTTAAAACAATTACAATGTAATTTAATCTCTCCCCTAAACCAAAAAAATCCCCCTGAAAACGTATGTACCATTCCCAGTAACCATTACTATATTCAAACACAGGTCAAAGTTTGTAACTTGCAGCCCCTCCCACGGGGACTGCGGGGGGTTAAGTCGTCCCTAAAGACATAGTTATTAGGTTTTTCGACTATGATGAGTAAAATGGCTATCTCAGAATTTTGATCCGGTGACTTTTGGGAAAAATGAGCGTGGGAGGGGACCTAGGTGCCCTCCAATTTTTTGTTCACTTAAAAAGGGCACTAGAACTTTTCATTTCCGTTAGAATGAGCCCTCTCGCGACAATATAGGACCACTCAGTCGATACAATTACCCCTGGGGAAAAAAAAAAAAAAAAAAAAAAAAAAAAAAAAAACAAATAAACACGCATCCGTGATGTGTCTTGTGGCAAAAAATTCGAAATTCCACATTTTTGTAGACAGGAGCTTGAAAATTCTATAACAAGGTTCTCTGATACGCTGAATCTGATGATGTAGTTTTCGTTAAGATTGTTTGACTTTTAGGGGGTGTTTCCCCCTATTTTCTAAAATGGAGCAAATTTTCTCAGGCTCGTAACTTTCGATGGCTATAACTGATCTCGATGAAACTTATATATTTAAAATCAGCATTAAAATGTGATTCTTTTGATGTAACTATTGGTATCAAAATTCCATTTTTTAGAGTTCCGGTTACTATTGAGCCGGGTCGCTCCTTACTACAGTTCGTTACTACGAACTGTTTGAAAATTTCATCGTTTGTTGAAAGGGATGTGTAAAAAAAGAATACTATTTGCATACTGCTACTACGGTTATTGTTACGCATAACTACTGAACCTTTCAACAATATTAAAAAAAAGTTGATGTCTCAATACTTTGTTTGGATGTTTGTTATGGGAAATGCTGGGCATGGGGGTGGGTCTCTCAAATCACTTTATCTCTTAAAAAGGGCAATATAACTTCAAATATAAAGTCGAACGAGACCCATCTGAATTTAGCACCAAACCATATAATTTAGCAACCATATATAACCCCGGGCCATGACTAAAAACCCTCGACCCAAGGTACTAGGGGGGTTGTGTCTACCCTAGAGGCATTGTTTTAGCTCTTTGGCCGATTTTGAACCAAATTGCTACCTCACAATTTTAAGAAGATTCTCCAGGAAAAGAGCGGCTGTTGGTAGGGGAAATGTTAGCTACCCTCCATCACTCCATTGACTCTTAAAACAGAACTAAAAATTCCAATTTTTAAGCAAATGACCCTCACAACCCTTGCCCATAGGCCCTGGCATTTGTTTCAACCCAACCGCTCATTATATTTAGACTGTTTTGAAAATAGTTTTTATCTCAAAATTTCCATTAAATGCACTTCAAAACAATACAACGTGTGTATGTGGGGGGGGGGGCTAGCTGTCGTCCGATAACTTTGACTCTTGAAAAAAATGCTATAACTTCTGATTACCAATCCAATGAGCCCCCTTCAAAATTTATATGATCACGCTTTCTATGAAAACTTTAAATTCCCCAGGGCATAACTTACAACCTTTGCCCTGAGGGCAGAGCGAATGTGTTATCCCCAAGAAGATAATTTTCCACATCATTCAAATACGTTGAACAAAATGGATACTTAAAAATTTTGATAGGAAGTGGAAATTTTGAGATATAAGGGTACTAACCCTCTCAATATCCAATCAAATGAGCCCTTTTCGAAGTTTCTACGACAACACTTTCTATAAAAAACCTTATATGCCCGCAGGGCATAAATTAAAACCTTTGTCCTTGAGGACTGAGAGGGGGGATATGTCATCCTCAAAGACATAATTTTCGGCCCTTTCAACTACGTTTAACAAAATGGCAGTCTAAAAATTTTGATTGGATGTGTTTGGGGAAAAATGGGCTTAGAAGGGGGACTAGTTGCTCTCCAGTCGCTTTCGACTATTGAAAAGGGCACTAGCCCTTTCAATTTCCAATTGAATGAGTCCTTTTTGAAATTTCTACAAGAACACTTTCTATAACAGCCTTATATGCCCTAAGGGCATAACTTACAACGCTTGTCCAGAGGTCTGTGGGGGAATGTCATCCTCAAAAGACATAATTTCCGGATCTTTCAACTATGTTGAATAAAATCTCAAAATTTTGATTAAATGTGTTTGGGGAAATTGTGGGCGTGGGAGGGGGACTAGTTGCCCTCCAATCACTTCTGACTATATAAAAAAGGCACTAGTCCTCTAAGTTTCACGTCGAGTGAACCCTTTTGAAGTTTCTACGACAACACTTCAATAAAAAACCTTATAGGCCCCTAGGGCATAACTTAAAATCCTTGGCCTCAGGGCAGTGGGGGAGGAGGGGTTGTCATCCTAAAAGACATAATTTCTGGAACTTTCAACTATGTTGAACAAAATGGCTATCTCAAAATTTTGATTGAATGGGTTTGGGGAATGGTGGGTGTGGTAGGGGGATTATTCACCCTTAAATCACTCTTGACTATTAAAAAGGTGTCTAGCCCTTTAAATTTCCAATCGCTTGGTCCCTTTTTGAAGTTTTTATGATAATTCCCTCAATATGAAGTGAATGTCAAAAAACAAAAATTAAAAACTAAAATAATAGCGCCACCTATGATATCCGTCCTGGCTAAACTGTGATTTTACGTACACGTTTTGATATGTCTTGAACTATTTCGAATCATTATAATTTTACTGAAAAAATTCTTTTAAATGTTTTCACTTTTATATCTTTAAGAAACCAAAAATTAATTAATATTTTACTGAATCAATATCAGCATATGCATATTAAACTGACAATACACATTCATTTGAATTTTCTTCAGTAAAGTGCAAATTATGTTCTAGCTTTTAGAAAGCATAGAGGTTTTGAACCCTACTCATGTTAATTTCTGGTCGTTTTGAGTTTGACTCAGTTATTTATTGTAATTTATGTTCGTTTTGGGTTTCATTTATTTACTGATGCTGATTTGTGGTAGCTGTATGCTTGCTAAATTATTTGATTCTTTTTTGTTCATTTTTGGTTTAATGGAATTCTTAACTTTTTTTGAAAAACTTATTTTGTGAAAAAAGTTTTTTAATTAATTGTCTTTAGGATTAAAAAAGAATCTAAAGAAATATATGAATAAATAGCACACAAAAAAAAAGCAAAACAGGATGCCACGAACTAGTCCGGTAAGAGATCAAAAAAGCCCGAAAATATGATATAGAATTCGAATTAAACCAATTAACAAAGGTGTGAGATAAAAATAAAGGGAAACGCGCATTTAGAAAATTAAAAAGCATTTATTTAAAAAAAAATGCACTTAAAAAAATTCAAAATCATTATTTGAGCAAGTTCAAGTGACGTTAAAGCTCCAAAATCATGGGGCATTAAAAACTGCAATTACTTTAGGAATTTGAAGTTTTTTGACTAAACTTTCTCATTCTCAGCTGAGGTGTTCTGTGAAGTCAACAGACAAAAATGGATAGGCTAGAATACTTCAAAAAACTATATTGGAAGGTTATAAGATAGGTCCAATCTCAACAGACATGATTAATAACATACCTAGCAACATTTTTATCAAAAATCTTCTCTTTTCAAACTGGATTGTTTTTTTCGAATGCAAATGTACGGGATAAAGAGTGGATTTAGCTAGGTACAAATTTTAGAGGAAATTAACTACATATTTCCCCTCAATGTCGCTAGGCATTAAACCAGAACTAATCAAACTTTAAAACAAATAGCAAAATATTTTGTTATGAAGCTTACCAGAATTGCAAATCTCATGATACTTCTCAGTAACTCAGCTGTTACAAAACTAGTTCAACTTCAATTAAAAACCAGCATCACCTCGTGGAATGGCCAAGTCTGATTCATTCCGTTACCAAACAGTTTTAATCTGACCTTTGCAGAGTATACTGGCTATAATGAAGTTTGTCCTACTAGTAAGTACATTATTTTTAATGTTTATAATGACTGTACTATAATATATGCTCTGCAGTAAGTTATGCTACCAGTAAGGGTATCAGAGTACAATTAGCCATATTAAAAAGGAATGATGTTACAAATAATGATTCTTACTTCATGATATGCCGGAAAGTTTTAGTCTATCACTCCTAAGGGTGTTTATGGATTTTTGGGTCTGTAATGTAATATATGCTCTGTATTAAGTCATGCTACCAGTAAGGGAATCAGTGTACAATGACGGATAAATTTTTCGCAGTTCATATACGAATATAATAGTTCCTTGTACCACAAATTAAAATTTAAGCACTTTTTGAACTAACTTACCCTTACCTACCCAAACCTAACCTAACCTTATTATAGATTAAATAAAAAAAAAACAAGTTTTTTTTAACGGGAGGTAAGGAGCGACATTAAAACTTAAAACGAACAGAAGTTACTTCGTATATGAAAGGGCTGCTTCCTCATCAACACCCCGCTCTTTACGCTAAAGTTTGACTCTTTCTCTTAATTCTACTTTTTAAAACAGTAAAAAACTTTAGCGTAAAGAGCGGGGCGTTGATGAGGAAGCAGCCCTTTCATATACGAAGTAACTTCTGTTCGTTTTAAGTTTTAATGTCGCTCCTTACTTCCCGCTAAAAAAAACTTGTTTTTTTATTTAATTTCTGAACGTTTTTGAATCAATGCATGTTTTGATTTTGGCTCTCCGCAGAGGAATAATTAAAACGGAATTTGCTTTTTTTTTTTCTTTTTTTTTGGCTAAATGGCTTTCTCATAATTTTGATCGAATGATTTTGAGAAAAAAGAGCGGGGGAGGAAGCCTAGTTGCCCTCCGATTTTATAGTTACTTAAAAAGGCAACTAGAACTTTTAATTTTTTACGAATCTTTTTATTAGTAAAAGATATATGTAACTTATAAATTAGCTTACGTAAAGAACTTTTGTATTCTCATGTTTTTATTACATATATGAGGGGATTCGCCCCCTCGTCAGTACCTCGATCTTGACACTAAAGCTTAGATTTTGTCAAAATTCATTAAGAATGACCCCTGAATCACAAAAGCCGTAGAATAAATAGTTGAACTTACTAAAAATACATTAGCGTAAAGAGCATGGTATTAGGAGTTGGTGAGCCCCTAATATGGGTAATAATTTCTGTTTGTTTTATGTTTTAATGCTGCTCCTTACTTCCCGCTGAAAAAACTTTTTCATATTTATTTTTTCATCGTTTTTTTTTAAATAATACTAGTAAATCCTGCGCTCCCTTCATGGAAATTTTCTTCCCCCATGACAAATTCCTCGATGGAATGTTCCCCCAGCATATCCCCCTCTTCTCAAACCCTCCCCCAACCAAAAAATCCTCCTGAAAACGCCTGTACACATCCCAATAACCATTACTATATGTAAGCACTGGTCAAAGTTTGTAACTTGTTGCCCCTCCCACGGGGACTGTGGGGGAGTAAGTCGTCCCCAAAGACATAGTTATAAGCTTTTTCGACTACGTTGAATAAAATGGCTATCTCGGAATTTTGATCCGTTGACTTTCGGAAAATAATTAGCGTGGGAGGGCGCCTAGGTGCCCTCCAATTTCTTGGTCACTTAAAAAGGGCACTATAACTATTCATTTCCGTTAGAATGAGTCCTCTCGCAACATTCTTGGACAACTGGGTCGATACGATCACCACTGGAAAAAAAAAAACAAAAAAAAACAAATAAACACGCATCCGTGATCTGCCTTCTGGCAAAAAATACGAAATTCCATATTTTTGTAGATAAGAGCTTGAAACTTCTACAGTAGGGTTCTCTGATACGCTGAATCTGATGGTGTGATTTTGTTAAGATTCTATGACTTTTAGGGGGTGTTCCCCCTATTTTCTAAAATAACGCAAATTTTCTCAGGCTCGTAACTTTTGAACTTGATGAAACTTATATATTTAAAATCGGCATTAAAATGCGATTCTTTTGACGTAGCTATTGGTATCAAAATGTTCATTTTCTAGAATTTTGGTTACTATTGAGCCGGGTCGCTCCTTACTACAGTTCGTTACCACGAACTGTTTGATAAAAAAAAAACTATTTTCTAAATTAGTGAAAATAAAGAGAAACATTAAAACTTCACAGGAAAAAAGCACGTCTAGGTAAAGGGGCACTACCATCCCCTTCCCTTCTTCTATGTTAGTATTTATAAGAGCAGTTTAAATGGCATTGACAAGTCCTTGAGATTTATAAAGGGTCAGTTATACATTAGCCTAGTTTTACTAAATGGTCCGCAAGGACGAAAAGAAACAATTCTAACAAGCGTGGAATGGAGATGGGTATTAAAGCTCTGGTCAAGCATGAAAGGATTTCTCGGAAAAAAATTATTAATTCTTTTCGAAATTTATTAATTGCTCATCCATAATTTCCATGCTTACGCTAAGGGAACATTTTACCGTAACATAACATAACATGACGTCTTAGTTTAGGTTAGAGGGAAGGATTCTAGGATGTAATGTGAAAGCACCAAAAGACAAGCCGCATTTTCACAAGGTATAGCAGTTGGTGAAGTAGATCGGTTTTGCTGGCTCGGTTGTACTCAACTGCGAACTAGTTTTAAATATTGTGTTTAGTGCCAATTGCATTAAAATAAAAACAAGGTTTGCCCCCCCCCCCAGGACCAATCTTAGGTTTATTCCTGCCTGAAAACTATAATTTTCTAGGATTTTTCCTGTGATTTCTTATAGCAGAGTTACATTTCTGCAAGTGTTGCCATCTTAAACCGTCAAAATAAAAGCAAAACTATTTAGTTATATTTGACAACGCTTTTTATCACTAAAATATTCGAACATAAACAATATGTTGATTTCCAAAGCCAGGTACACTTCCAGAAGGAAGAACATTCCCTTAAGCTGTTTAATGTCATACTGCAAGGCGTCTATATGCAGTTCCATAGTTTTGTTTGCAGATGGTGCCGAAATTAAAAGAAAACAACTTGGGTGAAAAATCATCAAAAATTATGCAAAGTAAAAATAAATCGTAAGGAGAGTTATGCCTTGATCAAACCCTTTGAAATGGCATTGGTGCATATCTCATCCAAGGGCGTATCCAGGATTTCTGTTCACGGAGGAGTTATTTTTTGGGGGAAGGGAACACTCGAGAAGTGAATTTTGGTTAATCCTAATGAAATAAAACAAAATATAATGAAAATATAGTATTTTATTAGCAAAATTGTGAAAACTACAACTTAGAACTACGTGTCCAGAACGCAGAAATGTCCTTAAGAATCGCGTTGAAATAAATTCTACCTTCTGTCTTTACTGCCGATGGCCACATGTACTCTGCTAGGTATGATTTTAAATGATGGCAGGATATACCTCGGTACCGTTTATTCCTCCATTTTGTGGAACCCCACATTCTCTCTACTTTTTGGGTAGATGCGTCGGTTCCTGGGCTGACAATATTCTTTTTGTGGTTCAAACTCAAATTTGTGAAACCTGCTTGTTCCAGCTCAGTTGTAGCCCCTCCAACAATATGAAATGATTGTTGGTCCTGGCTCTATGTGAAGCTTAAAGTTTCATTGGAGTAAAGTTTCTGCTCATTGGTCGGGGACCTCCACTAAAAACCTTTCACCGGTTCCCATGCACACTCCACCAGACACCCACTGTTGCGGTAAGATTCCTCCTGTATTATTTTTCCTTTTTGTAAATAAGGATTCATCTATTTCCACTATGTGAGCAATTCCTCCAATTTTCCCACAGTTTTTTCTGTTGCAGAGAAAACACGCACACTTTACGGAGGTAGTTATTCCAATCGACAACTGTTTTTGAAGAAATGCCTAGCTCTTGTTCACACCAGGCCACAGACGACAATTCGTTAACCCAGAAATAAATGAAACAAACTGGTATTCTACTTTTTGAAAACCACGTATTGATACGCAAATTGACATTTTTCAAGCATCGTCTAATTTAACACCTCCAAAGATGTTGCTTCTCATAAGAGTACAGAGTCATGGTGTGTCCATTGACGACGCATTGTTATGTTTTGGGCAACAGTCTCTTATCCTAGAAAAATATAATTGCCTGTTCCTCGGTCCTTGGAAAATCCAACATCTTAATTCGAACATCCATGGTGAGACACTGTATTCTATCAATATGCATTGCAAACTAATCGGCTATTGTCCCATCTGACCTTCGCGATCCGAATTCTCAAGTTTATCTCATATAATACATAAGTACCCATTTTTGTTACTTTTTTACGAGTCAGAAAATTTTTTTGGGGAGAGAGGGGTCAAATCTGGAGTCCCCATGGATATGGCCTTGATCTCATGTCTTACCTAGGAAAGAAGAATCCGATGAAAGGTAAGGTACTCACCTTTATATATAAGATTAAATAAAAAAAAACTAGTTTTTTCAACTGAAAGTAAGGAGCGACATTAAAACTTAAAACGAACAGAAATTACTCCGTATATGAAATGGGTTGTCCCCTCCGTAATCCCTCGCTCTTTACGCTGAAGTTTTTAATTGTTTTAAAAAGTAGAATTGTGGCAAACAGTGAAACTTTAGCGTAAAGAGCGAGGGATTGCGGAGGGGACAACCCATTTCATATACGGAGTAATTTCTGTTCGTTTTAAGTTTTAATGTCGCTCCTTACTTTCAGTTGAAAAAACTCGTTTTTTTTATTTAATTTCTGAACGTTTTTGAATTAATACATGTTTGATTTTGGCTCTCCACACATAAACTATTAAAATGAAATTCGCATATTTTTTTTTTTTGGCTAAATGGCGTTCTCATAGTTTTGATCAGACGATTTTGAGAAATAAGGGTGGGGAAGGAGGCCTAGATTCCCTCCAATTTTTCGGTTACTTAAAAAGGCAACTAGAACTTTTAATTTTTTACGAAAGTTTTAATTAGTAAAACATATACGTAACTTAAGGATTAACTTACGTAACAAACTTTTATATTGTTATATTTTTATTATGTATATAAGGGGGTTTGTCCCCTCGTTAATACCTCGCTATTTACACTAAATCTTATGTTTTGTCCTAATTCTTTAAGAATGATCCTGATTAGAAAGGCCGTAGGATAAATAGTTGAAATTACTAAAAATACTTTAGCATAAAGAGCGAGGTATTTATCACCTCCTAAATACCTCGCTCTTTATGCTAAAGTATTTTTAGAACCCTCATATTCGTAATAATTTCTGTTTGTTTTAAGTTTTAATGCTACGCCTTACTTTTAATTGAAAAAAACTTTTTCATTTTTATTTTTTCATTGTTTTTTTATAGTAATGCTTGAAAATCCCGCACCCTTTTCATTGAATTTCTCTTCCCCCATGACGTATTCCTCCGAGGAAAGATCCTCCCACATAGCCTCCTCCCCTCAACCCCACCCCAAACCAAAAAATCCTCCTGTATGTACACTTCCCAATAACCATTACTGTATGTAAACACTGGCCAAAGTTTGTAGCTTGCAGCCCCTCCCCCAGGGACTGTGGGGGAGTAAGTCATCCCCAAAGACATCGTTATTATTGTTTTCGACTATGCGGAACAAAATGGCTATCTCAAAATTTTGATCCGTTATCTTTGGGAGGGGAGGGGGCCTAGATGCCCTCCAATTTTTTGGTCACTTAAGAAGGGCACTAGAACTTTTCACTTCCGTTAGAATGAGCCCTCTTGCGACATTCTAGGACCACTTGGTCGATACGATGACCCCTGAAAAAAAAAAAAAAAAAAAAAAAAAAAAAAAAAAAAAAAAAAAAAAAAAAAAAAAACACGCACCCGTGATCTGTCTTCTGGCAAAAAATACGAAATTCCACATTTTTGTAGATAGGAGCTTGAAATTATTGCTCTGATACGCTGAATGCGATGATGTGATTTTCGTTAAGATTTTATGACTTTTAGGGGGTATTTCCCCCTATTTTCCAAAACAAGGCAAATTTTCTCAGGCTCGTAACTTTTGACGACAAAGACTAAATGTGATGAAACATATCAAACAGTTCGAGGTAACGAACTGTAGTAAGGAGCGACCCGGCTCAATAGTAACCAAAACTCTAAAAAATGAAATACATCAAAAGAATCGCATTTTAATTCTGATTTTAAACATATGCGTTTCATCAAGTTTAGACTTACCCATCAAAAGTTACGAGCCTGAGAAAATCTGCCCTATTTTATAAAATAGGGTGAAACACCCCCTAAAAGTCATAGAATCTTAATGAAAATCACACCATCAGATCCATCGTATCAGAGAACCCTATTGTACAAGTTCCAAGATCCTACCTACAAAAATGTGGAATTTTGTATTTTTTGCCAGAAGACAAATCACGGATGCGTGTTTATTTGTTTTTTTGTTTTTTTTTTCCAGGGGTGATCGTATCGACCCAGTGGTCCTATAATTTTGCGAGAGGGCTCATTCGAGCGGAAATGAAAAGTTCTAGTGCCCTTTTAAGTGACCAAAAAAATCGGAGGGCACCTAGGCCCCCTCCCACCCTCATTTTTTTTCCCAAAGTAGTCGGATCAAAATTCTGAGATAGCCATTTTATTCAGCATAGTCGAAAATCCTTATAACTATGTCTTTGGGGACGACTTACTCCCCTACAGTCCCCGTGGGAGGGGCTGCAAGTTGCAAATTTTGACCAGTGTTTGCATATATTAGTGGTTATTGGGAAATGTAGAGACGTTTTCAGGGGGATTTTTTGGTTGGAAGGGGGGGTTGAGAAGAGGAGGCTATGTGGGGGAAATTTTCCATGGAGGAATTCGTCATGGGGGATGAAGATTTCCATAAAGGGGGCGCAGCATTTTCTAGCATTATTTAAAAAAACAATGAGAAAATAAATATGAAAAAGTTTTTTTCAACTGGAAGTATGGAGTAGCATTAAAACTTAAAACGAACAGAAAATATTACGGATATAAGGGGTTCACCTCCTCCTAATACCTCACTCTTTACGCTAAAGGATTTTTAGTAATTTCACCTATTTATTCTACGGCCTTTGTGATTCAGGGGACAAAATTTAAGCTTTAATGCAAAGAGTTATTGACGAGGTATTGACGAGTGGGCAAACCTTCTCATATACGTAATAAAAACACACGAACATAGAAGTTTGTTACGTAAGCTAATTCGTAAGTTACGTATATCTTTTACTAATGAAAACGTTCGTAAAAACTAAAAGTTCTAGTTGCCTTTTTAAGTACCCAAAAACTTGGAGAGCAACTGGGCCTCCTTCCCCTCCTTTTTTCGCAAAATCATTCTATCAAAACTATGGGAAAGCCATTTAGCCAAATAAATAAATATACAAATTTCGCTTTAATTATTCATCTGCGGAGAGCCGAAATCAAAACATGGATTAACTAAAAAACGTTCAGAAATTAAATTAAAAAAAAACAAGTTTTTTAACTGAAAGTAAGGAGCTACATTAAAACTTAAAACGAACAGAAATTACCCTGTATATGAAAGGGGCTGCTCCTTCTTCAACGCCCTGCTCTTTACGCTAAAGTTTTTACTGTTTTCAAAAAGTAGAGTTGAGAGAAAGATTCAAACTTTAGCGTAAAGAGCAGGGCGTTGAAGAAGGAGCAGCCCCTTTCATATACGGGGTAATTTCTGTTCGTTTTAAGTTTTAATGTAGCTCCTTACTTTCAGTTAAAAAAAACTTGTTTTTTTTATTTAATATATTTAAAATCAGCATGAAAATTAGATTCTTTTGATGTATCTTTGTAGCATCAAAATTCCGTTTTTTAGAGTTTCGTTTACTATTGAGCCGGGTCGCTCCTTACTACAGTTCGTTATCACGAACTGTTTGAAAATACATAGCCAAGCTATCGGGTGTATAATTTGCTATGGGGAAAGGGGCAATTGCCCCCCTGACTCAGTTTGCTCTTCAGCTGAAATTTGTCGTCTTCAAGAATCTTGTCAAAACTAAGATAGGCCTAAGTAATTCAAACACCCACAGGAACAGATCAGTTTTCTTTAGTATACCTTTGCCATTATTGAACTATATGGCTCATTTTATTTTTTCTCGTTCATTTTCACTTGAACTTAGAAAATTGGCTCCAACTTTACTCCCTCCCCCACCATCCCTCCAGGATTTGGACAAAATTATGCCACTGCAAGCAATTCTAAACGTTATTCGTCTTGATGTTTGTAGGAGGCACCTATTTCGTCAGAATAATAATTCAAATCAGAAGCCCAAGATAGGATCTGAAAATTCCTGAGGCAACCATTTCTGCATACATATGACAGATTATAGTTGATACATACCAAAAACAGGTATATGGATTAAACGAAATTGATACAAATCGAAATCAAGACCAGAGTCGGTTTTCCTTTTTTGGTCACCGCAATAGACACATTTCCGATAACAAAGACATTTTCAGAGGAAATAGAATAATAATCGTGATAAGAAAACTGTGAACTAACAGATCACTTTGTAAATTTAAATGATGTTATCTGATATCCTTGTCAGAATAGGCACTTTCAACTGATACATGTGAGAAAGTGAGTGACATTAAGACGAATAAATATCCAGAAACATTCGAACCTTCCCGTCGTTTCTTTTTAATTCCTTAGATTTAGAAACTAACCTTTTATAAAGCCAAAGCCAGGATTGCCACCCCTAGTAATTTATCACTATTTCTAGTGATTTTGAATATTGCCTAATGAAAAAAATCATCAGATCTGCACATAAGTCACTAGATTATTAAAGAAAATCAATAAGTCAACCAAAACATCACTAAAATCTATGATTTTCTTTTTCGCCGAATGGTAACCCTGGCCAGAGGTCGCTCTGACGATGGACCGGAAAATCCTGAAGCGAATAGCATAATACTTTTGTCTTGTTATAATTAGCTTTATCTTAATTAGAAAAACTAAGATGCTAGTATATTTTAATTAAATATTTAATATATAGAGGTGGTTAGGGTAATAGCATATTGGCCCATATCAAACAGTTCTTGTTACCGAACTGTAAGTAAGGAGCGACCCGGCTTAATAGTAACCGAAACTCTAAAATAAAGAATTTGGATACCAATAGATTTATCAAAAGAATCGGCTATGTTGCTGATTTTAAATATATAAGTTTTAATAAGTTTAATTTTACCCATTAAGGGCTATGAGCCTGAGGAAATTTGCTTGATTTTCGAAAAAAAGGGGGAAACACCCCTTAAAAGTCATAGAATCTTAATGAAAATGACAGCATCGGGTTCAGCGTATCAGAAAACCCTACTGAAGAGGTTTCAAGCTCCTATCTGGAAAAATGTGGAATTTTGTATATATTTGTGTATCCATATAATATATACGTCTAATCAATATCTCTAATTTACATACTCATATAATAAACTTGTTATTTTCTTCGTCTTTTTTCTTAATTCGGCCCTCAAAAAATTTCGTATATATGTATTTGGATTCAGGGCACAGTGAATTAAGCACAATTCAATTAAGTCTTACAGCATACAATTAAAAATAATACAACAATAAAAGAACAAGAACTCACTTTTAACGATTTTGTTAATTGTTTGATTTATTTTATTCTAGATTTCTTATCAATCACCCTAAAATTTATGGGGTCGTTTCTGACGTATTCATCGAAAAAACGAAAAAATAAAAATAAATGCATTCCACAGTTCTTAAAGCTTTTTTTATGTCTTTATTTCAAAAACGAAAAAAACTCTCTGCCCCTTTCCCTACATTTTCATGAATTGGCATCAATATCTCGTCCGGGTTCTCTTTTTATTCTCACCTTTTTTTTCTTTCTTTTTTTAATAAGTGAGAAGAAGCCCCAAAAATATACAGCAAGTGTTAGTAGATGATCCTATATTTGTAGATGACATAGAATTACATATAGTTCTTAAATTTCAGCACTATTTATATTCAAGAATCCAAAGCCCAAGTACCCCCCCCCCCCCTAATGTGCAGATATATAGCCTAAATTATGTTATTATGTAAACTAAAGCATTATATTTTCATCATATTTTGGTATATTTCATTAGGATCAACCTAATTTAACTTCTCGAGTGTGTTCTAAATAATACAGAAGTACCCTTCAAATGCTAGGGTCAATCAATATTTTTTTCGCACCAATCAAAATTGTTTGCACACAAAGCTGCATCCAGTTCTTTTAAATAGTATTCCCTTGAAACAAATTCAATCAACGAAACTGCAATTCTCGCTGGTCAAAGGTTAAAACCACTTTATAATGATAAATTAGGTTCTCTTAAAATACCAGTTCATAAATCATAATACAATCGTTTATCTGTTTTTTTTTTTTTAGTATCATCTGCCAAACAACATTCTTTTATGGCCAGCTCTAAACTGGGACTTACAATAAAAGTTGGCTAAGTAGAACGGAAATACCAAATACGTTGAGCTTACATGATAGAAGAATAAGAAGAAATGTGCATAATGGATAAGACACATACAGCGAGACAGTTTTACAAAATTGATTTTTTTTTTTTTTTGAAGATTGAGGGATGCTAAAAAGCTGAGATAGGTGGATAGATTTATTCAACAACTCAACAATAAATTTAAATATTATCATATACCAACACAGGATTCTATGGCCAGGAATTCAGGGAAAGGAAGGGAAGCGAATGGGAAAAGACGGTATATTTGCCCCCCTCTTTTTAAAGACCAAGAGTATGAAAAACGACTGTATAATTAAAAAATAAAATATATTATGCTTCCTGATGAAATTACTTTTTACACTTCACCTCTGACCAATTTTTCAAGGGGAGGGACAATAATAAAACAAATAATGATCTGATCCTACTCACCAGGGCCGTATCCAGGATTTTTTTTGGGGGAGGGGTACAAAATTATTATTTTTCATGGGGGATTTACCAAAAAAAATCCAAAAATGCATAAAAAATTTGCTTGTATTCATTTTTGTTGCGTTATTACGAGTCGGACACGACTCGTGAAGTTTGTTAAAGTTTTATATTCACTATCCCGTTGGAAACAAAACTTTTTAACTGCTGTATAATTTTTTTTTAAACTAGGGGATATCTTTTCAACGACAATTTAAGAAAAGAGTATTTTCCTAAGTCTAGGGTAATTACCCCTATGGACCCTAATTGTCGCTCCTATTAAATCCACACAGTGACATACGTTGGCAGTATTGCCGAGATTCGGTTGAATAAAAAAAAAAGAAAACTACAAACATTCGGTCAGGTAAGACAAGACGATAACCGTTTATTGTCCAAAATTTGCATAATAAATGAGACTTGAAATCTACTTGATATGTTTAGCCTTGATTTTATAGCGTTACTTGAAACATGCTGACTCAGTTTTTTTTTTCTTGGAACTACATCTGGCACCATCATTTCATGTCTCAAGTTACAAATTGTATTTTAAAAAAATCATATTTAAAAAATGACATTTTAGACTTCATAAAAAAGGATTAAAAAAAAGGAAAATAGTGTTTATATATTGTAGACCGGAGACATGCACACAAAATCCCGTTATCAAGTCAATAGTTGGAAACAACTGCACGAGGAGGGAGAAAATCTGCCATCGATTTCACCATATTTGAAAAAAATATCTTTTTTGGGTATTTCCAGTAAAAAAAAAAATTATCTTTGGTATTTTCATTCAAACAATCCTCGTGTTTACTAATGCTGAGCAACGAATTGAGACAAACAAGTATATTCAATTTCTGTTATTGCGTGAGAAATACTAAGCAAGCGAAAAGAATGACAAGTCTTGAGTCGCAACATTTTTTACAAGTAAACTCTCTATTTCTCTTGAATATTACTTTGTTCAACGCAACCACCAAAACGGTGCTTTATTTCTATGGTCTGGGCAAGAAAATACACTCCTTTGACCTTATTAGCACTGCATGGGAGTACCGTAGGCATAGATTACTAAACAAAAGAACGGTGGGTCAACTTGAAATTCTTATTAACATGCTCTACGTTCTAGCGGCCGTCAACCGGGGGGTGGGATGGGGTGGAGGGGCATAGCAGGGAAACAAAGACCCCTGCCAAGAATTTGAAAAGGGTAAAATTTGCCCTCCCCCGTATTTTGAATAGTTCACTTTGACTCTTCCCTAATTTCCGTACATTAACATCACTGGCATGTTTATAAGTTACACTTGGTAGAAGGTGAGAAGCTGGTACGTGCAGTGGCACATACACATGACAAACTTCTAGGAGGGGCATTTACCAAATCTGTAAAACGGCAAAGTATAAGAAATTAAATTATTATATGACAAAAAAAGTAAAATTTTTGAGAGTTTCTGCCTGCCAAATCTAGTCGTCTTCGGCCAAAACGCAGCATCTTCACAAAATTTTATTTTTTGTCAAAAGTGCCCCTCCTCAAATCACCACACAGCAATTTTCGACGGTGGATTCAGATTTTTTTTTTCAATGCCATAGTTTCTGAGATACGACCTAGTATATGAAGGGGTAAAACAGACCCGTATACAGGGGGGTTATGGGGTTTGAACCCCACTCCCCCCAAAAAAAATTTCTGACTCGTAAACACCGTAACAAAAAAATTCTTGTGTATCCCCCCCCAAAAGAAAACCTTGGAGTAAACAATATAGAAATCATTAGTTTTCAGCAGCTAAACCTAGCATGGATGTATCTGGAAGAAACCAAACTTTCAAAGTCTATTGATGAAACTCTGTAGCTCCGTCAATTTTTCCAGTTTAAAAAAAACCTATTTCCTGATTTTCTCAAAACTTGGAATATGCAAATATTCGGTTTTGACAGAGGGTCCAGCCAAGTTGGGGCACAGGACAGGCATATTCACAGAGTTTATTAACATGGTCTAAGTTTTATGTCAGGTTGGATTTATTTTGTTACCTCTTTTGTCCTAATGAATTGATAGTTTTGCCAAAAGGGCACAATAAATATATTATTTACATTTTTTCAAACTAAGGATTGGAAAACAAGGCTCAGGTTTGAAAACTCGCCCACTTGTTGTGGAATTTTGTAGTCCTAGAAAGCAGCAGCTCATTCTTAGAGGAAAGAAAAGTCTGTAAGGTAGTGGTTTCTTTATTTCTTAGTCACTCACAAAGCCTAGACTTCAGCTAATCAATTATGCTAAATCAAAGCTCGGGAAGAGGTCTACATGGTCTAGTGGGGGAGAAATACTCACCAAGAAATTGTCAAAAGGTGATTCATCTCTAATTTCAAACTGCAGACCTATTGCTCTTCTTCCCGTCATCTGTAAGGTTGTTGAAAAAGTAGTGTGTCGTAGACTCTCTTCATTTGTGTTTAGTACTAATACGACTGCTGGAAATTCTCTCATAACTAGCCATCAATATGATCTTCGCCCCACTTTCTCTACTTTGTATGCACTTTCAGATGCAATAGAGTTTGTGCGTGTTAATCTGTACAAGGGCTTGTGTGTTATGTGTCTATTTTCTTGACTTTTCAAGGGCCTTTGATATGGTTGAACACTCTGTTCTTTTCTCTAAACTGTCTTTATTTGGAGTACATGGAGTCCCACTAGAATGGTTAAGGTCTATTCTGTCAGGCAGATCTCAGTATGTTTCGGTTAATGATACTTCTTCCTCTATTTTGCCTATATTGAAAGGTGTCCCACAAGGCTCTGTGCTTGGACCACTTTTGTTTTTATTTTACATTAATGATCTTGTTGATGTTCGTCATCGCCATGTTCACCTTATTCTTTCTGCTGATGACAGTAACTTTTTCCTTGCTACAGTCGATTTTCCATCTGCCACTTCCATAGCTCAAGGTCTTCTGGATAAAATAAAGTATTGGTGCTGGTCAAATGGTATGGCTCTTAACGGCCGAAAGAATACCGTTGTCAATGTCAGGACCTCTAACCGTATGAGGGACGTACAGGAGTCAATCACCCTGACTTATGGGAAGGATATCATAACACAAGCTACTATGGTGAAAATTTTTTATGTGTATCTTGACTGTTTTCTTTCTTTTAAACCGCATATAACTCACATCCCTTCCCTCATCTTCCGCCAGTCTTCAATGTTGCACCGGGTTAACTCATTTCTTCCTACAGATGTTATGCTTTCTCTTTATTATGCTTTTATTTTTCCTTACCTTTCTTAATGCTGCTGTGTCTGGGGTAGAACTAATAATCCCGTCTCTGCTCACTTCAGAGAGCCCAAAATAGGCAGTGAAGGCTACTTTTCTTCTCCCTTGGCTTTACCCTTCCTCTAACCTTTATAATGATACTGGAATAGCCTTCGCTGGATCGCATTGTTGGTAAAAGTAATCTTTATTTAGCACACTCTCCTTTTCTAGGTACACTTCCACCGCCTCTGAAGCAATTTTTTCACGGACAGGCTCAGGTAGTTACTCTTCTTTTTACGTAATTCTTCTTGCAGATTTTTTTTCTAAGCAAATGATCATCTAGAGCAGCCCAGAGGTCTCCTGTTTAACAATTCTATTATGAAACTCCATCCCTCCGGCCCCTTCGGATGTCCCCGGGTCTTTCCAGTTTAGTAATTTCTCTCTCAACTTTGTTTATCTTCCCTGATTTCTCTTTTCCTATTGTTTCTCCTTTTTGGGGTTCTTTCCGAACTGGTATATCTCTCTTCTATTCTTTTTAAATTATTTTCAGGAATCTTCCTAACTTTTAAGGTCCTTTTTTTCTTTTTTTTTCGTCTCATGTTCTAATGTAAACTTGGTCTTTCCTGTTTCTCTACTTTCTTGGTTTCTATTTATTTATATTATTATAATTACCACCAGTTTTTTTTCTGTATGCTAGTATTTATTCTCCTTCATCTTTATTTCATATGTATTGTTTGGTTTAGGGTATTATTTATGGTTCTCTTAGTGCTTTATTATTGTGTTTTATGTCCCATAACAAGCAAGGCTTCTTGACCGAATACCTTTTACGCTTGTAATAGTGTTTAATAAAAACTGAATAATAACACAAAAATATGCCAACACAAAGCAAATTTCAGGTTTGATCCATATAAATTTAGGCCTTTAATTGAAACTCAAAACTACATAAACTTTATTAAAAAAAAACTTAGCATGGTGAAAGTTCAGGTTTCGATCCTAGTTAGACCCATGGCAATACCCCCTAGTCTCCTCCATAACCGGTTTCCCATACTTTTTTAGGGAAAACAAATTTTTGAACAAACGACATGAACCACCTCCTGAAAAGATGGTAATACAAGACTTTGATCCTAAGTAAGGGAAGAAAGAAGACCCCAACGTGAAGCTAAATAGCACCCAGGATTTTATTAATTCAGAAGCAAACATTTTCTAGTGTCAGAATACGAGCTTTGGCATCAAATTTAGCGTGAACTTTGGCGCAGATACGCATATTAGATAGACTAATGTTAATAAAATAAAACAAAAATTATCACAATTAAATATATAAAATCAAATAAAATGCAATCAACTATGCATAACTTTGAATTGATCAAGGAGAGTATTACGCTTCCACAAGGCGAACAAGAACGAGCTATTTTCGAGACAGAAATATATTTTTCTTCTGCAAGGGGGGGGGGGTCTTTAAAGAACAGCGGATAACAGACGAATAATGTAAAGGATATAGGGAATTATAAATAAAAACAAGGAATCAAGTCAAGGGGTATGATCTCCCCCTTCCCTGCGCACGCGTCTTCTTCAAAATCTCCGTATGAAACGCCAGAATCTGACTCCAAAGATGATTAGAGTAGGCTACTTACACTTGGCAAGTTTTATTTCTTGAATGGGAACAGGAGAATACGAGAATAGGAGGGTGGCTACTCTCCCGCCATTGATTGTCACTTGAAAGAACATTTATCACAGGATATCGGAAGTATTCACATCCACATAATGAAAATTTGTGTCGTCCGCTGATTATTTAAGTTACAACTTGGAACAGACTGCTATGTGAAATGAGTTAACACAGCCCCCCCAACAGGGGCACGCCCAATAACAAGACGGGAATCCACCCTTGCTACGGAACTACAGAACCCTCTAATAAATGGGTATAATAATTTAAAATTATTTCCGTTAAATCAATAATATGTGTAGTCATTAATAACGTTATACTTTTGTTTTTTTAGTCTATTTGTATTTTGAGAAGAGATGGGGGAGAGATTCTACGTACTTGGGAAAGATTTCTCTCAAAGACCACAGAATCGAAGTCGTTTTGTAGACATTCTAGTTCAAGGATAGTTTTTAGCTCTACAGCGGATCCCTTCCCTCAATATAAAGTCATCCACCAATTTTAAGTTCTTCATATGGTTTTTGATGAGGACTTTCTTTTAAATTCCTGCTATTTTGTCCAATAGCTTATAAACTTAGAAACAAGAAATTCTAGAAAAAGATTCTAGAAAGGCAGAGACGAGGAAATTGACAATGAAGACTTAACTTAGCAACGGTAGAATAGAAATAGGAAAAGGAGGAATTTCAACTTAAACCCTTACCTCAATCTTTTTGATAATCCCTCACTCCTGGTAAACCAAAAAAGTATTTGCTTTAGAAATCGCGGAACACGGACCCAGAAGTCGCTGAAAATTAACCAGAGACTATGTCCGGAATTCGCGGAAAATCGATAATAGAGAACCCAGTTAAAAGGGAGAAGGATAAGTACGTCAGAACGAGTTTGAAAATTATACTGCAAGGAAATCTCCACAAATACTTTAAGAATTAAGACAGTTGTATCCAAATCACAAAAAGAAATATAAACACCTGTTCTTTAATTATGGAATATAGAACAAGTTTTCAGGCAAGGTTTACGCAGTGCTCACCGCGAAGTCGTCGATACAGAATCTAAGCATAAACAGGGATTTCAAGTAAAAAAAAAAACCATCGTCCATTCATGCTAATTTCTTATCATTTTGATTTTACTGGGTTATTTATTGTAATTTCTGTTCGTTTTGGGTTTCATTTATATCTTGATGGTTATTAGTTGTTGTTTTACTCTTTAAAAATTATTTGGCTCTATTACTAAATGTGTTCATTTTAGGTTTTATGGAGCTGTTTACTTTTCTTTGAAAAACTTATTTGTGGGAATAGTTTTATTTATAATTTTTTAAAATATGAAAAGCATTAGTGTATATATGGGAGGGCCAAGGATCTAGCAATTGACAACAATAGGCTGCAAGGGTGAGTATAACCAAACCATATGGTTTCACCTAAATTAGGTTCAACCTTTCAAAAATTGCAAAAGACAATTTCACAGGAAAAGCTCATCAATTACAGGTGTTTGCATAGGCGTATATTAAAGGTTTTCAGGCATTTAAATAGTCAAATTTAAATTTTCATAAGCTGCATAAAGTTATGGATTGAATTTAAATTTATGACACAGAATTCGTTACAATATATTGCAGAATATTTGTCATTGTAAAAGGTCTTCAAAATAGAAAAAAATGTTAGTCTAAACTTGTCTTCAAACTCCAAAAAGTATTTTAAATTTTGTCAATGACTTCTTCCCATGTTAAAACATTCAAGATCTTAGATTTCAAGGAAAATTCGGTTTTGAACATGTTTTTGTGGAACAGAAATTGTTTTGGAAGCGAATCGTTCGGAAAAATTCGCTTAATTATGTATCCAAAATAAAATAAAAAAATTTGCTGCGCAGAAATACCCTTTTTTCAGGAAAATGGGGCAGGGATGGGGGGGGGGTGTTGTGGGTAATCTAGAAACGTTTTCTGGTTTGAAAACTTGTTTCCTGTTAATTCACATCATGCTTGGAAAATAAAATCGCTTAGTACCCCATTCCAACCCAAGGAAGGTTAGAGGGGGTCGGAAAATCAGAACCTTAATCTGTGCAGTGTTTCGTGGATTAAAAGGTCATTTCCTATTAATTTAAGTCTGAGTAGACCAAAAACAAAATCATACTTGAAAAAAATTCCATCAATTACAACGCCATTTTTACCCTAGGTTAGATCAGAAGGGCAAATAATACCATTTGTGGTATTATAATAATAAAAATCATGATTGAAAAGAAATATGTAATTGAAAGGTCGTTTCCTATAGATTAAAGTCTGAAGAGACCAAAAATGACTTCAGAAATAGAAAATTCCATCATTTATGTCCCCGTTTTCACCCTAAGTGAGCTCACAGGGGGATAAAAAATAAAAACAGTGCTTTATTTCTATGGTCTAGGCATGAAATTACACTCCCTTACCCTTATTAACACTGCATGGGAGTACCGTAAGCATAGATTATCAAAAAATTCGTGGTAACGAACTGTAGTAAGGAGCGACCCGGCTCAATAGTGAACGAAACTCTAAAAAACGGAACTTTGATGCTAAGAGATATATCAAAAGAATCGGATTTTTATGCTGATTTTAAATATATAACTTTCATCAAATTTAGTCTTTGTCACCAAAAGTTACGAGCCTGAGAAAATTTGCCTTATTTTGGAAAATAGGGGGAAACACCCCCTAAAAGTCATAGGATCTTTACAAAAACCATACCATCGCATTCAGCGTATCAGAGAACCCTATAGAATAAATTTCAAGGTCCAATCTACAAAAATGTGGAATTTCGTATTTTTTGCCAGAAGACAGATCACGGGTGCGTGTTTATTTGTTTTTTTTTTTTTTTTTTTTTTCTTCCCCAGGGGTCATTGCATCTACCAAGTGGTCCTAGAGTGTTGCAAGAGGGCTCATTCTAACGGAAATGAAAAGTTCTAGTGCCCTTTTTAAGTGACCAAAAAATTGGAGGGCACCTAGGCCCCCTCCCACGCTCTTTTTTCCCAAAATCAACGGATCAAAATTTTGAGATAGCCATTTTGTTCCGCATAGTCGAAAACCATAATAACTATGTCTTTGGGGATGACTTACTCCCCCACAGTCCCTGGGGGAGGGGCTGCAAGTTACAAACTTTGACCAATGTTTACATACAGTAATGGTTATTGGGAAGTGTACCGACGTTTTCAGGGGGATTTTTTGGTTTGGGTGTAGGGTTGAGGGGAGGGGGCTATGTGGGAGGATTTCATTCCTTGGAGGAATATTTCATGGGGGAAGATAAATACAATGAAAAGGGCGCAGGATTTTCTAGCATTACTATAAAAAAAAACAATGAAAATATAAACATGAACAAGTTTTTTCAATTGAAAGTAAGGAGTAGCATTAAAACTTAAAACGAACAGAGATTATTACGCATATGAGGGGTTCTAAAAATACTTTAGCATAAAGAGCGAGGTATTTAGGAGGAGATAAATACTTTGCTCTTTATGCTAAAGTATTTTTAGTAATTTCAACTATTTATTCTACGGCCTTTCTGATTCAGGGGTCATTCTCAAATAATTGGGACAAAACTTAAGATTTATTGTGAAGAGCAAGGTATTAACGAGGGGACAAACCCCCTCATATATATAATCAAAAATATAAGAATATAAAATTTTGTTACGTATGTTAATTCTTCAGTTACGTATATTTTTTACTAATAAAAACGTTCGTTAAAAATTAAAAGTTCTAGTTGCCTTTTTAAGTAACCGAAAAATTGGAGGGCAACTAGGACTCCTTCCACACGCCTTATTTCTCAAAATCGTCTGATCAAAACTAAGAGAAAGCCATTTACCCAAAAAAAGAATTATTATGCAAATTTCATTTTAATAATTTATGTACGGAGAGCCAAAATCAAACATGCATTAATTCAAAAACGTTCAGAAATTAAATAAAAAACTAGTTTTTTTAACTGAAAGTAAGGAGCGACATTAAAACTTAAAACGAACAGAAATTACTCCGTATATGAAATGGGTTGTCCCCTCCGCAATCCCTCGCTCTTTACGCTAAAGTTTGACTCTTTGCCACAATTCTACTTTTTAAAACAATTAAAAACTTTAGCGTAAAGAGCGAGGTATTGCGGAGGGGACAACCCATTTCATATACGGAGTAATTCCTGTTCATTGTAAGTTTTAATGTCGCTCCTTACTTTCAGTTAAAAAAACTAGTTTTTTTATTTAATATAACAAAAGAGCCGTGAGTCAAATGCGCAATTCTTATTAACATGCAGTACGTTCTAGCGGCCGTCAATCAAAGGGGGGGGGGGGAAGGGGTGGCGGGGCACAGCGAGGGAACATAGACCCCTGCCAAGATTTTGAAAAGGGTAAAAACTGCCATCCCCAATATTTCGAATAATCTTTTTAAATAATCTTATTAAATTTTTTGGTGTGTACCTTGACTGTTTTCTTTCTTTTAAACAGCATATAACTCACACCCGTTCCCTCAACTTCCGCCAGTCTTCAATGTTGCACCGGGTTAACTCATTTCTTCCTACAGATGTTATGCTTTCTCTTTATTATGCTTTTATTTTTCCTTACCTTTCTTAATGCTGCTGTGTCTGGGGTAGTACTAATAATTCCATCTCTGCTCACTTCAAAGAGCCCAAAATACGGCAGTGAAGGCTGCTTTTCTTCTCCCTTGGCTTTGCCCTTCCTCTAACCTTTATAATGATACTGGAATAGCCTCCGCTGGATCGTATTGTGGGTAAAAGTAATCTTTATCTAGCGCATTCTGCTTTTCTAGGTATACTTCCACCGCCTCTGCAGCAATTTTTTTTTCACGGACGGGCTCAGCTAGGTACTCATCTTTTTTACATAGTTCTTCTCGCAGATCTTCTCTTTTACCCAATGATCATCTACAGCAGCCCAGAGGTCTCCTGTTTAACAATTCTATTATGGAACGCCATTCGTCCGGCCCCTTTCAGATGTCCCCGGGTCTTTCCAGTTTAGTAATTTCTTTCTCTCCTTTGTTTATTTTCCCTGTTTTCTCTTTTCCTATTGTTTCTCCTTTTTGGAGTTCTTTCTGAACTGGTATATGTCTCTTCTATTCTTTTTAAAATTATTTTCAGGAATCTTCCTAATTTTTAAAGTCCATTTTTTTTCCTTTTTTTCGTCTCATGTTCTAATGTCAATTCGGTCTTTCCCGTTTCTCTACTTTCTTGGTTTCTTTTTTTTATATTATTATAATTACTATCAATTTTTTTGCTGTATGCTAGTGTTTATTCTCCTTCATCTTTATTTCATATATATTGTTTGATTTAGGGTATTGTTTATGGTTGGTTCTTTTAGTACTTTATTATTGTGTTTTATGTCCCATAACAAGCAAAGCTTCTTGGGCCGAATTAAATAAAAAAAAAACAAGTTTTTTCAACTGAAAGTAAGGAGCGACATTAAAACTTAAAACGAACAGAAATTACTTCGTATATGAAAGGGGCTGCTTCCTCATCAACGCCCCGCTCTTTACGCTAAAGTTTGACTCTTTCTCTCAGCTCTTCTTTTTACAATAGTAAAAAACTTTAGCGTAAAGAGCGGGGCGTTGATGAGGAAGTAGCCCCTTTCATATACGAAGTAATTTCTGTTCGTTTAAGTTTTAATGTCGCTCCTTACTTTCAGTTGAAAAAACTTGTTTTTTTAATTTAATTTCTGAACGTTTTTGAATCAATGCATGTTTTGATTTTGGCTCTCCACAGAGGAATAATCAAAACGAAATTTGCATATATTTTTTTTTGGCTAAATGGCTCTCTCATAATTTTGATCGAATGATTTTGAGAAAAAAAGAGCGGGGGAGGAAGCCTAGTTGCCCTCCGATTTTTTGGTTAATTAAAAAGGCAAGTAGAACTTTTAATTTTTTACGAATCTTTTTATTAGTAAAGGATATACATAACTTATAAATTAGCTTACGTAAAGAACTTTTTATTCTCATGTTTTTATTACATATATGAGAGGGTTCGCTCCCTCTTCAGTAACTCTCTCTTTACACTAAATCTTAAATTTTGTCCCAATTCATTAAGAATGACCCCTGAATTACAAAAGCCGTAAAATAAATACTTGACATTACTAAAAATACTTTAGCTTAAAGAGCGAGGTATTAGGAGGAGGTGAGCCACTCATATGGGTAATAATTTCTGTTCGTTTTAAGTTTTAATGCTGCTCCTTACTTCCAGCTGAATAAAACTTTTTCATATTTATTTTTTCATTGTTTTTTTTAAATAATGCTAGTAAATCATGCGCTACCTTCATGGAAATTTTCTTCCCCCATGACAAATTCCTCGATGAAAAGCTCCCCCAGTATATCCCCCTCTTCTCAACCCCTCCCCCTAACGAAAAAATCCTCCTGAAAACGCCTGTACACTTCCCAATAACCATTACTATGTGTAAGCACTGGTCAAAGTTTGTAACTTTTAGCCCCTCCCACGGGGACTGTGGGGGAGTAAGGTGTCCCCAAAGACATATTTATAAGGTTTTTCAACTACGCTGAATAAAATGGCTATCTCAGAATTTTGATCCGTTGACTTTGGGAAAATAATTAGCGTGGGATTTTTTGGTCGCTTAAAAAGGGCACTAGAACTTTTCATTTCCGTTAGAATGAGCCCCCTCGCAACATTCTAGGACAACTGGGTCGATACGATCACCCCCGGGAAAAAAAAAACAAACAAATAAACACGCATCCGTGATCTGCCTTCTGGCAAAAAATACTAAATTTCACATTTTTGTAGATAGGAGCTTGAAACTTCTACAGTAGGGTTCTCAGATACGCTGAGTCTGATGGTGTAATTTTCTTTAATATTCTATGCATTTTAGGGGATGTTTTCCCCTATTTTCTAAAATAACGCAAATTTTGTCAGGCTCGTAACTTTTGATGGGTAAGACTAAACTTGATTAAACTTATATATTTAAAATCAGCATTAAAATTCGATTCTTTTGATGTAGAGTTTTTTGGAGTTTTGGTTACTATTGAGCCGGGTCGCTCCTTACTGTTTGATAACTTTTTTACGTTTGTAATAGTATTTAAGTGTTAATTAAACGATTCTTTTATTCTACATACTAACTAAACAAAAACAGAATAATGACAACCCACAGAAATTTAAGGTTTGATCCATATAAATTTAGGCCTTTAATTGAAACTCAAAATTACATAAACTTTATAAAAAAAAACTTAGCATGGTGAAAGTTCTGGTTTCAATCCTAGTAAGACCGATAGCAACACCCCCCAGTCGTCACCGGTTTCCCATACTTTTTTGGGGAAAACAAATTTTTGAATAAACGACATGAACCACCTCCTGAAAAGATAGTAATACTAGACTTTGATCCGTAGTAAGGGAAAAAAGAAGACCCCGACGTGAAGCTAAATAGAGCCCGTGATTTTATTAATTCAGAAGCAAAAATTTTCTAGTGTCGGCTCAGAATACGAGCTTTGGCATCAAACTTAGCGTGAACTTTGGTACAGATACGCATATTAGATAGACTAATGTTAATAAAATATAAAAATTTATCACAATTAAATATATGAAATCAAATAAAATGCAATACACTATGCATAACTTTGAATTGATCAAGGAGAGTATTACGCTTCCACGAGGCGTACAAGAACGAGCTAGTTTCGAGATAGAGAAATACATTTTTTTTTCTGCGATGGGAGGGGAAGGGGTTAAAGAACAGCAGGTAACAGACGAATAATATAAAGGATATAGGGAATCATAAATAAGAATACAGAACCAAGTCAAGGGGTATGACCCCCCTTCCCTGTGCACGCATTTTCTTCAAAATTTCCGTATGATACGCCAGAATCTGACTTCAAAGATGATTAGAGTAGGCTACTTACACTTGGCAAGTTTTAGTTCTTGATTAGGACCAGCAGAATACGAAAATAGGAGGGTCGCTACTCTCCCGCTATTAATTGTCACTTAATAATAGAACATTTATCACAGGATATTGGAAGTATTCACATCCACATAATGAAAATTTGTGTCGTCCGCTGATTCTTTAAGTTACAACTTGGAACAGATTGCTATGTGAAATGAGCTAACACAGCCTCCCATCCTCATCCTGAACAGGGGCACGCCCAAAAACGAGACGGGAATCCACCCCTGCTACGAAATTACAACACCCTCTAATTACTGGGTATAGTAATTTAAAATTATTTCCGTTAAATCAATAATATGTGCAGTCATTTATAACATTATACTTTTGTTTTTTTTTTAGTCTATTTGCATTTTGAAAAGAGATGGGGGAGAGATTTTATGTATTTGGGAAAGATTTCCCTCAAAGACCACAGAATAGAAGTCGTTTTGCAGACATTCTAGTTAAAGGATAGTTTTTAGCTCTGCAGCGGAACCCTACCCTCAATATAAATTCATCCACCAATTATAAGCTCTTCAAATGGTTTTTGATGAGGACTTTCTAAAATATTCTGGAAAGGTAGAGACGAGGAAATTGACAATGAAGACTTAACTTAGCAACGGTAGAATAAAAATAGGAAAAGGATGAATTTCAACTTAAACCCTTACCTCAATCTTTTTGATAATCCCTCACTCCTGGTAAACCTAAACAGTATTTGTTTTAGAAATCGGGGAATACAGGCCCGAAAGTCGCTGAAAATTGACCAGACTACGAAGGGAATTCGCGGAAGATCGATAATAAAGAACCCAGTTAAAAGGGAGAAGGATAAGTACGTCAGAACGAGTTTGAAAATTATACTGTAAGGAAATCTCCACAAATATTTTAAGAATTATGACAGTTGTATCCAAATCACAAAAAGAAGTATAAACACCTATTCTTTAATTATGGAATATAGAGCAAGTTTTCAGGCAAGGTTTACGCAGTGCTCACTGCGAAGTCGTCGATACAAAATCTAAGCATAAACGGGGATTTCAAGTAAAAAAAATATCTTCCACTCATGCTAATTTCTGCTCAATTTGATTTTGACTAGGTTATTTATTGTAATTTCTGTTCGTTTTGGGTTTCACGTTCTAGCTGCCGTCAATCGGGGTGGGGGGGATGGCGGTTCATAGCAGGGAAACATAGATCCCTGCCAAGATTTTGAAAAGGGTAAAAATTGCCCTACCCGATATTTTGAAAAATTGACTTTGACTCTAGGACTACCACCCTCTGAAAAGATGGTAATACTAGACTTTGACCCATAGTAGGGGAAGAAAGAAGCTTCCAACGTGAAACTAAATAGCACCCGGGATTTTATTAATTCATAAGCAAAAATTTTCTAGTGTCAGAATACGAGCTTTGGCATCAAATTTAGCGTGAACTTTGGCGCAGATACGCATGTTAGATAGGCAAATGTTGATAAAATATAAAAATTCATCACAGTTGAATATTTGAAATCAAATAAAATGCAATCAACTATGCATAACTTTGAATTGATCAAGGAGAGTATTACGCTTCCTCGAGGCGTACAAGAACGAGCTAGTTTCAAGACAGAGAAATACATTTTTTCTGCAAGGGGGAGGGGTCTTTAAATAAGAGCAGATAACAGACAAATAACGTAAAGAATATAGGGAATTATAAATAAGAACACGGAACCAAGTCAAGGGGTATGACCCCCCTTCCCTGCGCATGCATTTTCTTCAAAATCTCTGTATGAAACGCCAGAATCTGACTCCAAAGATGATTAGAATAGGCTATTTACACTTGGCAAGTTTTAGTTCTTGAATAGAAACGGCAGAATACGAGAATAGGAGGGTTATTACTCTCCCGCCATTGATTGTCACTTAAAAGAACATTTATCACAGAATATCGGAAATATTCACATCCACATAACGAAAATCCCACACTCCCGGTAAACCAAAATAGTATTTGCTTTAGAAATCTGTGAACACAGACCCAGAGGCCGCGGAAAATTAACCAGACGACGTCCGGAATTCGCAGAAAATCGATAATAGAGAACCCAGTTTAAAGGGAGAAGGATAAGTACGTCAGAACGAGTTTGAAAATTATACCGGTAGGAAATCTCCACAAATATTTTAAGAATTAAGACAGTTGCGTCCAAATAACGAAAAGAAATATAAACACCTGTTCTTTAATTACGGGATATAGAACTAAGTTTTCAGGCAAGACTTACGCAGTACTCACCGCAAAGTCGTCGATACAGAATCTAAGCATATACGGGGACTTAAAGTAAAAAAAATTATCTTCCACTCATGCTAATTTCTTCTCAATTTGATTTTGACTGGGTTATCTATTGTAATTTCTGTTCGTTTTGGGTTTCATTTATATATTGATGGTTATTAGTTGTTGTTTTACTCTTTAAAGATTATTTATCTCTATTACAATTTATGCTCATTTTAGGTTTTATGGAGCTATTTACTTTTCTTTGAAAAACTTATTTTGTGGGTAAAATTTTTAAAATTATTTTCTAAATACGATAAGTATTATTATAATTATGAGAAGACCATAGATCTAGTAAGAGTGGTAAGTGTCAACCAAGGGCTGAAGAAGTGAGTATAACCATGTCTTATGGTTTCGCCTAAATTAGGTTCAACCTTTCCAACTTCCCATGTTAAACCATTCAAGTTCTTGGAGTCCAATGAAAAATCAGTTTTGACTATGCGTTTGCGGAACAGAAAATGTTTTGGAACCGAAACGTTCGGAAAAATCGCTTAATTATATGTCCAAAATCAATCAAAATCGAATGCGCAGAAATACCCTTTTTTCAGGGAAATGGGGCGGGGATGGGGGGAATCCTGAATTTAAATGTCTACAACATTTTCTGGTTTAAAAACTCGTTTCCTATTAATTCAAGTCCGAGCATTAACTCAAAATGCCATCCTGCTTGGAAAATTCTGTCGCTTAGTTCCCCATCCCCACCCAAGTAAGATTAGAGGGGGTTGGAAAACCAGAATCTTAATTTGAGCAGTGTTTAGTGGATTGGGGGGGGTGAAAGCATCCTTTTCGCTTTTTACCTAATTTCGGTTTTAACTTTTTTCCTTGAAAAAAGCGGCTATTTCGGCAAAATCGATTTTGAGCGACTCTGTATATTTAAATAAGAAGCGACTCGGCCTAATATTAACCGAAATACTAAAGGTCGCTTTGGGTTTCATTTATATCTTGATGGTTATTACTTGTAGTTTTACTCTTTAAAGATTATTTGTCTCTATTACTAATTATGCTCATTTTAGGTTTTATGGGGCTGTTTACTTTTCTTTGAAAAACTTATTTTGTGAGAAAAGTTTTTTAATCATTTGCTAAATATGACAAGTATTATTATATTTATGGGAGGACCAAGGATCTAGCAAGTGGCAACCATGGGCTGGAAGATTGAGTTTAATCAAATCTTAGGATTTCACCTAACTTAGGTTCAACATTTCGAAAATTGCTCAAGAGAAATTACAATCGGAATAATTCTTCCAATAAGTGAAGTTAAGTTCTTTCGTGAAACAAACTACGATGCAGGTACATTTTAATTAAATATTTTATATATGGGGGTGGTTAGGTTAGGTTAAGTTAGGTATTTGATATAATGCACCCCCCTCCCTAATGTGCAAATATATAGCCCAAACTTTTGATAAAGTTAATGAAATAAAACAAAATATGATGAAAATATAATACTTTATTAGGAAAATTGTAAAATTACAACTTAGAATTATGTACCCAGAACGTAGAAATGTCCATTGACGCACTGTTTTGTTGTGGGCAACAGCCCCTTATCCTGGAATAATATAATTGCATCTTTTTTAGTCTTTGACAAATTCCTAATCTTCATTTCAAAATCCATGTTCAGACACTATCTTCTATCACTATGCATAGCAAACTAGATTGAGTTCTGTCTTTGTGGCTATGAAACCGAATTTTCGTATCGTAGTTTGTTTCACAAAAGAACCTAACTTCACTTATTGAGTGTCTTCTGAATAATACACAAGTACCCATGTCCCACAATAAATGCTAATTGTTGGTTTCTCAAATCGAGCTAGCAATTTCAGGAAAAATTCGGTAAATTTTCTGATTAACTAGCTAATGAGATAGCCAAGAAAGAGACATATCTTTGTAATCCAAATTCTATTCTTAATATAGCATTCATTTGCGTCAAAGATAGACTTTGCCCCCTCCCCCTAATATGCACTAAACTTTACGTAGGTAACCTTTTTCTTCAAATTGATTTAATAGTTTGTCAAAATAATGGAAAATCCATTATAAATATACAGTTCATGGTAAATATTTGCACACTGGGGGGAGGGGTAAACTTCCCACCGCAAATCTATGTTATATTTGAACTCAAGATGAAATTCTGATTCTAAACATACCTTCTTAGCTATCTCATTAGTGAGTTAATCGGAAAATCGTTGGTTATAAAATGATTAAGATGATCATTTTAAATAACGCAACATTTGACGGGGGAGTTTAAAATCAACGAGTTTTACATATTTTAAATCAGCACAAAAATTTCAAGGCCGGCCAGATTGGATTATGATAGGCTAGACCTAGTTTTGGATAAAGGTGCATTCTTGAGCTTCATTCCCTTACCTTGAGATCTTTTCAAGATTGTGTCGATCCACCAAGATTTGATCAAAAAATGGTAACACGATATACACATATTTGTGACGTCACAATTGATTAATACCATCTGAGAAAATCATATTTTCCTTATATGCCAAAAAGTGAATATTGTACCAAGCATTTTCTATGCATTATCATTAACATCTTTTGCTATATCTTGACAAGCCAGTTCCTACCATTTGAGCTAGAGTTTTGAGCATTTTTTTTGCTTTTTTTTGGGGGGGGGGTCTATTTATACCTTTAAGAGGAATAGCTATGTCTTGCTGAGGCAATTCCAATGATTTAAGCTAGATTCTAAGCCGATTTTTATATATATATATATATATATATATATATATATATATATATATATATATATATAGAAGATAGCATACCTTTTCTGTGGAACTTTTTAAACTTAACAGGCAGCAGAGGAGAAGATGCGTGATATTCAAAATAAATTGCAGAAATTATTTTTGTGGTGAAGTCATTATTGAAAATTGATGGTGAAGATATAATGAAGATTTATTCCTTAAAATTTTATTGAGCTTACAGGTTTTTCTGAGGTCATCAACTTAATGCTCTAGAGAGGAGGATGAATTTATAACTAAGAACACTATTTCGAAGAACACTTTGGTTTAGAAGATCCATTTCGGAAAGTTTCATACACATAGATCAATGATTTTTTTTCGATAGCAAAACAAACTACATGTTCACCTAATTCTCGAACAAAGAATTGATTATGGACCCCAGACCAGATCAAGATCCAACATATCAGATTTGGAATTTTTATTAAAATAAATAAGACAACAGAGAAAACAACATAGTAAAAGTCGAGATTGCGTCCTCGTCTGAACTCAACACTAATAATAAAATTCTTTCTTTTTATACTGAAAGAATTTTCATTTGTGGAATTTTGAGTCTCTCCTAGTGTAATTGCTTCCCAGCCCCCTTCCCCTTATCCCAGAATATATCCCTACGTTATATTTAAAAGTTCGCTAATATTGCAAGCAGGGCCGTGTCCAGAATTTTTCCGTGACAGGGTGTTTTACACAAGAATTTTTTATCGTGGGGGGGGGGACACAAAACAAAAACGCATGAAAAATTTGTTAATATACATTTTCGTTACATTTTTACGAGTCGGACAAACATTTCAGGGGGGAACCCCCTAAGCTCCCCTAGATACGGCCTTGATTGCAAGATTGTATTACTTTTTTGCTTGTTTATATATATATATATATATATATATATATATATATATATATATATATATATATATATATATATATATATATATATATATATATGTGTATATATATATATATATATATATATATATATATATATATATATATATATATATATATATATATATATATATATACATATATGCACAAACACAATGTAACAGCACAAACACATTAAAAAAAAGAAAAAAAAGAAAGGGGATAGAAGGAGAAAGGGAAAACTGTTTTCCTAAATTAGTGATTAATATAGATCAGCACATGAATGAGCCCTTAACCCTACTCATCCATACAACCACATAGGTCAAACAGCATAGCCATACACAATCAACCATAAAGAATAATCCATGGAAAGGCAGTCATGTCGTCAATAAGTATAAGTCGTCATTTACCAAACAATAAAAATAGTAAAGACAAATAATTCAGAGGCAACAACTCAACACAAGGGCTCATCAGGAGAATACACTTGCCTATAGGGTTTCGGCACTTTAAATTCTCTACCCAGTCAAGTGTTGTGCCTACCACAGAATATCCATGGCATCCCGGTGTCATATATATATATATATATACTAGCTGTTGGGGTGGCGCTTCGCGCCATCCCAACACCTAGTTGGTGGGGGCGCTTCGCGCCCCCCCCCCAAGCCCCCCCGCGCGCGTAAGTCGTTACGCGCCATATTAGTTACGCGCCATTGTAGTTGTGTCCCTATGTCCCACCTGTGAATATATATATATATATATATATATATATATATATATATATATATATATATATATATATATATATATATATATATATATATATATATATATATATATATATATATATATATATATATATATATATATATATATATATATATGTTTTTAACTACGTAAAACTTGCGAATATACAACATTCTTTGCTGTCCCATTGTCTGTGCATATAAATAGATTGTCAGGTTTACCGACTCTTGAACATGCAACATATAATGGTCCATGGGAAAACAATCCGTATTCAGATCTATACCTCATGATTCTAATGATTGCCCTTGAGCTTTGTTGATGGTGATTGCTAATCGACGATTCCCTGTGTCGCCGTCGTCATTTACATATCCCCGTGTGCCCCCCGGTGTCCCGGTCGTCATTTATATTCCATGTGTTCCGGTCGTCATTTATGTCCCGGTGTCCCAGTCTGTGAATTCTCTTTGAGGGTCCCGGGCGTCATTGATATTCCTTGTGTCCCGGTGTCCCGGTCGTCATTCGTGTCCCGGTGTCCCAGTCTGTATATACATTCGTTTTTGAATTGGTCTTTTTTTTTAGGTTTTAGTTTTCTGCCTTTTTTTTAGTTTTTTTTAGTTATACCTCATGATTCTAATGATTGCCCTTGAGCTTTGTTGATGGTGATTGCTAATCGAACATTCTCTGTGTCCCCATCGTCATTTATATATCCCCCTGTGCCCCCCGGCGTCCCCGTTGTAGTTGTGTCCCTGTGTCCCGGTCGTCATTTATATTCCCTGTGTCCCGGTCGTCATTTGTATTCCGGTGTCCCAGTCTGTATATACATTCGTTTTTGAAATGGCAAATGATGAAATAAATTTTTGTATTTTTCCCCTTTTTTTCTTTTTAGTTTTTTTTGGTTTTTACATTTTTTTAGTTTTTTTAGTTTTTTTTTTCTTTTTTCTTTTTAGTTTTTTTTTCTTTTTATTTTTTTAGTTTTGTTTTTCTCCTTTATTTTTCTTTTTGTTTCCTTTTTTTAGTTTTTTTTTTATTTTTTAGTTTTTTTAGTTTTTTTTAGTTTTTTAGCTTTTTTAGTTTTTTTATTAGTTTTTAGTTTGTTTTTTTCTTTTTAGTTTTTTTGTAGTTTTTACCTTTTTTTTAGTTTTTTTTTTTACTTATGTCCTGGTCGTCATTTATACTCCCTGTGTCCCGGTCGTCATTTGTGATGGTTTGTTGACGGTGTTTTGTTGATGGTGATTGCTAATTGAACATTCCTTGTGTCCCGGTCGCTTTCTCTTTGAGTGTCCCGGTCGTCATTTATATTCCCTATGTGCCGGTGTCCTGGTCGTCATTTGTGTCCCAACGTAATTTCGTAATTTCGTCAGTCGAAAACATGACGTCAGTCGACACAGAAACATGACGTCACCTGACACACAGACAGACAGACAGACAACTTATTTTTATATATATAGAAGATATATATATATATATATATATATATATATATATATATATATATATATATATATATATATATATATATATATATATATATATATATATATATATATATATATATTTATATATATATATATATATACATATATATATATATATATATATATATATATATATATATATATATATATATATATATATATATATATATATATATATATATATATATAAATGGTTAAATTCTACTTTAACTGCTTTTGGCTATCTCGGAAAGGGGCTATGTTAGTAAAACGAAACTTTCAGGGGTGGGTCTACAGGCTAAAGAATGTCCCGGGAAGGTATTTTGAAGTACCTACCTCCACTCCTTCTCCCTCTAGAGGGTCATGAAATTTGCCTACATGACAGATCTATAACCTATTGAGAATTCGACAAAACATCATTTTACCTTAACTTCAGTTATCAGTTTCTTACTCTCTGGCTTTAGTTGTGAAAAATACAATTCCTGTTATTTGAGTAGATTTTTAAGCCATATCAATGTTTTTTTTCAAAATTTAGGAAATGTATTTGCATATCTCTAAAATCTTATAAATTAGGATTGAGTAAAGTTGTGAAGCTGAAAACAATTTTTTTGTACGGCATTTAAGCAGAAGATCTATTTTGAAAGGTTTCACTTCTATAATACATAGATTTTTAAAGGCCATCAAAGGTCAGGACCCTCTAGATAGAGAAGGAGCGGAGGTAGGTACTTCAAAATACCTTCCTTTAAATATACAAATACCTACATTAGCATGTAGACACGTCCCTGAAAGTTTCATTTTCCGAACCTAACCTCTTTCCAAGATAGCTAAATTACAATTTTATCATATATAAATATTTATATATATATATATATATATATATATATATATATATATATATATATGTATATAAATATATACATATATATATATATATATATATATATATATATATATATAAATGTATATATATATATATATATACATTTATATATATATATATATGTATATATATATATATATATATAAATATATATATATATATATATATATATATATATATATATATATATATATATATATATATATATATGTATATATATATATATATATATATATATATATATATATATATATATATATATATATATATATATATAAAAAGTAAAACAGTATAAAAAAAACAGTATAAGTACAAAAAAATAATTTTATATCTATTCACTGTCAATAAAAAGGTATCATTCCTATTTTGAACTGTTTTACTTTCGTCATGGAAAGGCAGTGTGGTCTTCGATATATATATATATATATATATATATATATATATATATATATATATATATATATATATATATATATATATATATATATATATATATATATATATATGTAATCTGATTTCTGATTCCTAACCAGCTGGGATGCAGTTAATCTAGAAGTGGCTTAGAGTGACTCTGAAAACAGAAATTTTCTTAATATAACAAATTAAGAACTTTCTTATTATCGTAGCCTGTTCAGTTCAGAAGATGACCTAAGCTCTTCACTTACCATAGCAAAAATTTAAATTATTTTCTAGATCTAACTTTTTGCTTTGAACAATAAAAAATAGGATATTCTCCAAAAAACATAAAATCGTCAAAATTTCGACTGGCCGTAAAACCAAAGCCAAAAAAGGGTATGGTTGCTTTGATCCATGAAAAGAATAAATGTAAAAAGTTCCGTCAAAACCTGAAACCATGGGTGTCATGGTCTGGTTCATCTTCTACAGAATTATTTGGTAAATGTATCACACTTCATATTATTGACTTACCAATAAAGTGAACATACCAGTCGATGTTTTTTTATGCTCTTTACGAATATAATAATCGCTTCTATCGCAAATTCAAATTAAAGCACTTTTTGAGCTCTTAAAAATGACGAATTCTCAATTACAGTATGAGTTATCGGTCGTTTGCGAGAAAATAATACTACATTTTCTCAGTGCCAAATTTATTTATAGTTAGGTTAGGGTAGGTTGGGTTAGGTCAAAAAGTGCTCAAATTTGAATTTGCAATAGAAGCGATTTTTATATTCGTAAAAAAAGGCATCGAGTGGTATGTTCAGTTTATTGTTAAGTCAATAATATGAACTACGATACGTTTACCTAATTATTTACATAAACTGTAATAATTTCACATAAAAATTTAGGCAATTGTGCACAGTAACGTCAATTCACGAGTTTGCATCAGGGGAAGGGGGGGGGGGAATTTATCAAAACCTAGGAGTCAGTCTTATTATTTTTCAATGTAAATACCAAAAAGACATTTTTCAATGAAAATACTAAAAAATGTATTTTAGAATCCTAGAAGAGGAGGGGAATCTAGGGGACAATTGTCACGATAGCCGCCATTATGTTGGGAAACGATGTTGAATTAGGAACCAAGTGTTATCTATTCTTTCATCATTATAGTGTTGGTTCAAAATCGAAGTCTGGCACACATTTACAGGTTGGGTTAGGTTAGGATAGGTTAAATTTGAATTTACAGTAGAAGCGATTATTATGTTTATAAAGAGCATAAAAAAAGGCATCGAGTGGTATGTTTACTTTATTGTTAAGCCAGTTATATAAACTGCGAAAAATTTTGCCCCAAAATGCAATGCCGCATTGGAAAAAATTATTCAAGTCGATCATAAAAATACTGTAATAAGTAATATTCTTAGTTACTTAGGGAGAGGGGATGTCAATCCCTCCCCCTGAATCTGCACCAGCCACCATGTTTCCGTCGTAGCTAATTCCAAATAAAAAGATCGTGGCATCTTAGAAAGATTTCTGAAAACTAGCCTAGATCCAAAGCTTCATAATAGAGAGTATGCATAGGGACGTTTAATTTATTGAAACGAAACATTCTTACCAAATAGCATCAGCGAAATAATCAACAGCAATGCATTCCCACGGGAATCCAATTGGTGGCACCCTTGCTATAGTCAAACTGAAAAAAATTAATCTTTTACTGGTCCACAACTTGCGACTACCCAGTAAAACCGGTATGATATGCACGCTTGTAGAAGAGACACAAGCTGTTTCAGTGGCTCTGCGAAGGACATTATGGATCTGGGAGTTGAAATATCCAATTTTGCTCTTTTGCATTTTTCTCGCTATGTGAGAATATGACACTTCGGATATCTCGAGTCTTGGCACCAGCCTTGCGATAATTCATATTCCTTGTGCGGCAAATCTTTTCAATTAAAGGCCTTTTATTCATGGCTAACCATTCCCGCGTTTATAACCTTACTGCAACCAATTTTTTGCAGTCAGTAGTCCTGCAATTGCTTTCAAGCACAATTATTGAAACCTTTTGCAACTAATTATTATACATTAATTATTATTATCGTGTTTAATTAATTGTTACTCTTACTGTAAACGATAAGTTATCATGTTAACTAATATTTAAATAATTTGAGTAATAATAATTAAATATTATTGCGAACCATTCTAAATTATTGTACAATTATTAGTTATTGTGCCATTAAGCTAAAAAAAAGCTCCAATTCGTCCTTCTACAGATTTTGGGAATATTTATCTATTAATATAACCTAACAATATTTTAAGTTAGTTTTAAAGGGTCTATAGTTTTAAAGGTTTTTTAAGGGGGTCTGAAATATTTTCTTGTCTTTTTAATCCCTTTAATGTTCAAATCACGTTCAATAAAGAGCTCAATAATGACTCGTATTAAGTAAGTTATTACGATTTATTGCAATAAGGTCAGTTGAACGCGGGACATGTTTTTGTTCGTGAGGGTAGGGGGGATACAAAAGAACACAATAAAAATTGGTTTACTTTTTTTTTACTATTGTATGAGTCGGGTGAAAATTTAGGAAAGGGGAGGAGTCATAACCTGGTAATAGTATTCAAATTATAAAGTTGTCAGTCGCGATTATTTGAAAAACGATCAGAAATCAAATTAAAAAAAATAGTTTCAACTGAAAGTAAGGAGCAACATTAAAACTTAAAACGAACAAAAATTATTACGTATATGAAGAAGTTCATCCCCTAGTCAATATCTCACTCTTTGCGCTAAAGTTTTTTAGTACTTTCAAAAGAGCTATTTATTCTAATTAAACTGCCTTTGTGATTATGGGGTTATTCTTAAAGAATTGGAACAAATTTCGAGCTTTAGCGTAAAGAGCGAGGTATTGACAATAGGGCAAGTACCCCACATATATGTAGTAATTTCATTTCGATTTAAGTTTTAATGTTGCTCCTTACTTTCAGTTGAAAAACTTGTTTTTTAAAGTTTAATCTTTATTAGAAGGACATGACAAGTGATGGAACTAGCTAATTAACGATGCCATTGGAAAATTAGGAATTTTACTATTTCTACGAAGGAAACGATTATGAACACCTTCCATTTTATAAAGTATATTAAAAATACTTAATACTAATGACATTCTGCTGTTCCTATACCCAGGAGGTGATCTTAAAAAAAAAACTTTGCAAATTTAACATACACAGAATTAATGGGTCTTTTTTCGCCGGCGAAAAAAGACCACACGGGGCCAAAAAAAATATGTAGGCTAAGTAAAGCGTTATAAAGGTGGCCTAACGTAGGTCCTTCGAACTGACCTCTAACTACGGCAAGTCCTCCAAATGTCTTTCTAATTTTTTCGCTGAGACTATGGATTATGAAGGGTTTTTTTTTTATCGCTATTAGTCTTACCATAAGAAAGGCAAAGATTACCAAAGCTTTTCTTTTGGAACTACAGTGTCATCTATATTAACAGATAGACCGCCTCTAGTTGATTAATACCCGAAACTAAAGATTTATTTTAGATGGTGCGATGGTTAACGATATGAAATTTTAACTCCTGGAAATTGAGGTCACAGCTTCCTGTTACCTCTCCTAATAGATATCTTGCTCGGAATTAAACGGCCAACCTTCATTTGAGCGGTAGAATTTTGGTACCATAACCAAAGAGACTTGCAAACGGAAGGATTCAACCCAGATTTCAAGACAGATAAACTGGATTGGGAAACAAAACGGGGTTTACAACATTTATTATTACAATGGATTTTTCAACATAGCCCCCTTCAATGTCAAATCACTTCTCTGGGCGGTTTGCTTCCATCCTTTTATTTTATTTTTACTGAAATCCAGAAATCCCTTTAACCTTCTAAAAAATCCATAATTACAACTCCTTCACAGTCATAGAAAACGGTTGTCATTATTTTGTTGACACAAATTTCACGTATTTTTGGAATGTCCCTAATATTATTGCATTTTGTGGTACCGGGAAGGTAAATTGGATCCAGGAATCAGAATTGAACGATGGGGACAATGAACTTGCAAAGATGTATTGATAGCCCATTAAAACAAAAATAAACAAAAAATAATGGAATATTCTTTTTTTCAAAGTCAGTTTGTACGGTATACTTTCACAAGACTTTGTGATGGATATAAAAATTATGCTTGGGTTTTGAAAACCATAAAAGGCTTCTTTAGAAAAATAGTTGCTTCTAGAATACCAACAAAATCGATGCGCTATACCAATTTTAGAAGTTAATTCTTAATGTCTAGTTCATTTTTAATATAGAAGAGTGCATATTTTCTTGCTAGTTGAAATAAAATCGGAAGTATACTGGATGAATCAGAAAGAAATAAACCTGTCTATAAATCTATAATAGATAATTAATTACCTATAAGCTTGAGTTTCACCATCAGGCACTTGTGGGTCAATTACAGCTACCGTCATTGCTTTCTTTTCTTTCTTTTTCTGGCTCTGAAAGCTTCTTAAAAGCTGGTACGGAAAGCTGATCGAAATTTGCCATAGGACAGGTAAGAGATGGAATGTTAGTGTAAGCAATTTAGTGTTGAGCTTTGTTACCAATTCCACTTGCATACGATTCACTTGACTTACTTAAAGCTCCTGATGAGCAGCATCGCCAGCGCGGGGGAAACCGGACTCCAGTGCCATTAGTTGTCTCCAGACTTATGAGTGACATGTCATTGATGATGATAAAGTTGCGTTGAGATCAACGCTCCGGGAAGTACGTCGACTGCAAATAACGTCAGCCCATCTTGTGCACGGTCTACCTCTGGGGCGTTTCCAGCCGTTTGCACATGGGTCAATGTAGAAAATGAGTCAAGCGGGTATTTAATGGACAGGTGCAGTAGATGAACGAACCAAGGGGTGAGAATCAAGCTGCTGAGACAGAGATGGCAATTTAAAGAATCGAAGGATCCTTGTCAAATCATCAAACGCGTCCAATTTCACGGAAGTTTTTCGTCTGGAAAGAATCTACCTTGATCATCCCCATCTAAATCGTGGGCCATGTCTTTGACGATTACAGCCTAGCTTTAGCTATCGAGGCAGGGTATAGCCGTGCTTTCTTGAGCCATCTGATCTAGGGCTCTCTATGCATTGTTTTTACAAGACAGCACTCATCTTTGCCACTCTTGTTGATATTTCTGCTTCCCGATATCTGTTTAAGAAGGCAATTGAGCCCAGTTATTTAAACTGTATGACTATCTCCACATTTTGACCACACAATTCTATAGATGTAGGGGGCTGGGTGGCATCTTTCACACGGGCTTTACTTTGGTCTTAGACCAGTTTATTTGTAGAGAAAGCTTTTTTTTTGCAGCAGCCGCTATTGTCTCCATTGCAGTTTAGAGCTGACCGAAACTTCCACATTTAAGTGCCACATCGTCAGTGGTGTCGATACTTGAGAGAAATCTTCCAGCAAAATCAATCTCAAACAAATGCATCTACAGTGCATTGTTGAGAACATGATCTATGTTGCAACTGTGGAGTTCAGGTGCAGAGGTGCAGCCTTTCCTAACGCTACTCGTATTTTGAAAATGCGAGGAGGGCTGACAATTTATAATGAATGCACTTTCGGTGTTATTTTAGAGTTTTTTGAATAAATTGATAATTTTTGTGGGCACACCAGCAGACTGGAGGATCAGCAACAGTAATTGCTAGCAAAACCAACACAGAGAGTGCCATATAGATATATGAGACAAAATAGCACTCTGTTACATGATCACTTGGGATTCTCCAAATCATTAGAGCTCCAAATGGCAGGCCTGTCCGCTTTCCTTTAGTCCAGTTACGGGCCATCTCGCCAGAGTTGTGGCATACAATATAAGATGCCCGTATCGTGTCTTAATAATCAAGAAGAATTTGGAATTATGCCTTGAAAGCAAGTTTGATAAAAGTTGTATAATGTTCTTCCTTGTCCTGAAATCCGGCTAGAAGCGCTCATCTTGTCCATCCTTTAGTGCACCCAGGTTTTTCTGAAAGTAATCCGGATGACTACTCAAAAACGAACCTCCAGGCTCATATTTCAAAATATTTCTTGAAAGATTGATAATATTCCAGTTACTACTACTGTCGCTGCTTTCTTCTCTAGGCTCCGTTAGCTTACGAAACAAAAAACTAGAGCAGGAAGCTCACCAGAGTATGCCACAAAGCGGATTGCAGTTGGGATGTTGTGGTGACTAATTTTGGGATAAAAACTACAGTTTTGTGCATGATCACTTGAAAGTTTCCGAATCGTTGGAAGATGAAATGGCAAGCAGGTTTGTTTTCCATTAGTCCAGTTACGGAGCTTCTTCTCACAGCTGTGAGACACAATATGTGTGACCTCATAGTTTGTCTTAAATATCCATGAGGAATTTAGAAATCCGCCTTGGGAGTAAGTTTGACAAAAGTTGTGAATCAACCTCGCTTGAACACTTAATGTGATCAGAATGAATTAAGAACGACTTAAACATCATCGTTAACTTTCAAAATGAAAAGAAATTGCAAAAATATAATCGGTAAAAGTTTGAAAATAAGTAACGAGTATAACAAAAAAAAATACAAGATAATTCAAACTTCCAGTTCAAAATTGGTTTAAAAAACAAATTCAGCATGTTAAAACTATGTTAGATCAACCAAAATGTGGGATACAGATTAGCATTCTTTTTTGTTCCCGAACATTCAAACTCCTTAGAAATGGTGGTAACCTTAGCGTAGAACTAGTACCTTGCGGCACCTACTGCATTCAAGCCGTGGAGACGGTGACATCAGCCCCTGTTATGTAGCTCACCAGGGGCAACCGCAGTGACAGGGAACCAAGTCTTAATAAAAATACTTCTTTAGTTTAAACGGGATCTACTGTGTTTTTATTTGACGAGGGAAGTTTTCAATTTTCAGATTTGAAATATACAAAAGCAGTTTAGAATTTGCAGATCAAAAATTAGAATTTAAATGTTGCACGAAATAAGACGGCTGAATTAAGAATCGCTCCAGTTGTGATAATGCGAAATTTATCAGATGACCAGTTTTCTTTAACTTAGATTTAAAGCCTACCCCCTCCTTAAATATCGATTAGTTCAGTTTTTGTCCCTTGTTTTTTTCTGATATAATTAATAGTTTTTAGTTTTTCTAAAACCCGTCATGCCCATATTCCTTTCGTCCAGAATTTGAGGAAACTCTCTTGGGAAACTGAGATTTCTTTTAAATGAAATAAACCACTACCGTTAGGATATTATTGGACTATCAGACACCCACCTTCATTTGAATGAAATAAAAACCATAAACGAACCACCCTCATCGCCTCGGGACGAATCAATGGTGTTCACCGTCAAGGCGTTGGCTTCATACTTTCAAAATGTGCCCAAAAATCTCTACTTGCCATAACCCCAGTCTCAGGGCGTATCATAAAAGTCTGCTTTAGAGGATCCATTGCTAACATGTCCATCATCCAAGATTATAGCCCCGACTCCTCCTGGAGTGACCAAGGAGTCCAGATCCAACACACCATAGATCAGTCGCCCAAGAAAGATGTTCTGTTCGTTATTGGGGACCTTGACGCCATCGTGGGATATAGAGATGCAAGTTTCGAAGACGTAACGAACAAGTTCAAATATGGATGACAAAACCATAGAGGGAAAATGCTCATAGATTTCAGTCGTGGTAACTAAATACGATGTTTCAACGTAGAGAACACAGAAAAGTCACATATAGATCCCCAGACGGCCGTACTGGAAACATTATCAAGTTGTCAGTAAGCATTGGAAGTCGTCAGAATTGGACACAGTATCCTTAGTCGATATTGATTTTGACTCCAACCACTTTCTAGTCATGTCAGAGCTCCGTATGCGCCTCTGAAAGCCCAATAGTCCAAGAAAAGCTACTCAAGATATCGTGTCGATCTGCTGAAAAACATCGAAATAGAAACAAGTGCAGCATCTCTTTCAAAATAACCTGTCGGGTATCCAGCTCACCGGAGTCCCAATCACTGAGGGAATCAGCCGTATGGTTGCTGAAAGTGCCTAAGTCATCTGAGAAACGACCGAAGAAATCTTGAGAGTACACTCCCACTCTGATAAACCATTAACCATGGATCACACCCGAAATCTTTGACATCTGTGGTGAAAAAAAATTTAATCGCACAAACAAACAAGACCAACAAAACCAGGACAAATATAAGAGAATGAAATGTCTAGTAGAGAGGAGAAATAGGGCAGGCTCCGAGCCAATACGTCAATGAGAAGTGCCAAGAATGGAAAGGCACTTTTAAAAAAAGGTAACATTCATTACATGTACAAAAAAGTAAGGGAGCTGTCGAAAAACAAACCCATGGCCACACCAACCCTGTTAGATAAATATGGACAACTCATCATGAGGAAAGGTGTGGACGCTGGAAGGAACGCTTTTGCCAGAAACTAGACCCCACAATAACCCTTGATCCATTTATCCTACTGTCTTTTCAACTGCCACAGCACCTAATAGACCCAAGCTCACCACCATTATGAGAAGAAGTAGTTGCAGTTATAAAATTAGTGAAGACAAACAAAGCCCTTGGCCCAGATGGTGTCCAGTCAAGCAGGAATCTGGAAAATGATTCATTTCTCCAGATCACGGGCGAAAGCCACGATTGCATCCCATTATAAAAAGCGCAAAAAAGGTGACTATAACAACAAAAGACCAATTAGCCTGACAATCAAAATGGCAAAGATCCTTACGAAAATCCTACTTGACAGACTCAAATCTTTGACAGACCCCACCTCAGAGGAATATCAGGGAGGCTTCCAAAGAGATCAACCAACCATAGATCAAATATTCTTCACCCGGTGACTGATGGAGAAATATATAGAGATCGCAAAAGACCTGCCCTTACTTTTTATTGACCTTATATTTTATTTGACAGGCCTTCAATTTAATATGTTGCAACAGGCTTTGGTACATACTTCTGCGTTACGAAGTCCCTAAAAACATGGTAGCCTTGATCAGACATGTATTCAAATGTCGTTAGCCAGGTTCAAACGCCCAGGGATTAACGAAAGAGTTCCAGATATCAGAAGATGCTCTCCAGGGCTGCCTCCTATCCCCTCATCTGTTTAATCTGTCTCTAAAAGCAGCTTTATTACTTACTAAAACCATATATCCATTGGAGGGAAGCTTGTCGACAAATTAGCTGACGCAAACGAAATCGTGAAAATTTTGGAACATTTGGAACATCTCCACGAAACAGACACAAACGAACTAGTATCAACAACTGAAACCTTTGGAATGGTCATCAACACAGCCAAAAAAAGTTCATGCTAGTGTCTAGAGATTCTACATCTAGAGCCATACAATTAACCATGAAAGGAGAGTAAATAGGAAATTAGGTATCTTTAGTCTACCTCAGCAGCCTCTAATAACCTCCAATAGCGATTGTTCGAATCGATTAGGCGTAGACATGGCCTGACAACCAGAGGCGTTAAGAGCCTATCGTCATTCTGGAAAAGCAAGTCACTATCAAAATCACTGAAGGTCCGACTCTTTAACTCTCTCATAATCCCCATTGCTATGTTTGCCAGTGAGACTTGGTTAAACAAAGCTGATGATCAACGTAAAATTGCCGCGTTTGGAACAAAATGCCTCTGTCGCATAGCAAAAATCACCTACATTGACTAAGCATCCGATGAAGATCTCCGTAAACTCCTCCACTCCTCATGCACTATAATGAACCAAATTAGAAGTCAGAAGCTCCGCTGACCTGGTCATATCCAATGAATGGTATCAAGTCAACTCCCAAAAATCACATTTGAAGGACGGGTACATGGGACAGAGCCTCGAGGCCGACTTTGCAAGAGATGGTACGATAACTTCAATGGACAGAACCTCCCCCAACTTCCATGTCTAGCGTCAGAAAGAACTGAATACTGTTGTCATATTCAACGACCAGTGAGAAGAGAAAAGCCCCAATACAGCCACAGAGAACGGATGGGTTATAAGTCAAGTAAGTCAATCCTACAAGCTCAGGTGACTTGTTGGCTATAACTTTTCAGCTTAAAATCTATGTCATCAACCCATTCTGAATCCAGTGGACTTTTTCAATAAGGCAAAACTTAGTGAGTCAGCCCAAGAATCTTGGTGGCCCCACTACGATTCTGATAGACTTTCCCAATTGGCTTTTTTTTCCGTATCATAAACAAGTTAAATTAATCATTTTCATACAATTCTGAAAAAGTCATGCCAGCTTTACCTCCTCACAGAGGCTATCTGTATGGGCTTTAGGCTAATCAGCCATGGTTTGCTCTTACATCTTCCACCAAGTTGGTCAAATGCGAAACCCAGTGATTAACTAACCAATCGAAATCTATTGATCAACTTGGTAGAAGACTTGAGAGTAAAGGCGTGACTAATTATAGTAAAGCCAAGACACATAGTCTGTATGAGACTAAGTCCTGTTCACATCCATAAAATAAGGGACGAACAAGTTCTGATACCAATTTGCCTTGAATTTAGGGGGGTGTCTAAATTCAGCTTTGACCTATTTCGGACATTTACTGCAGCATCTGGTGGTAAGATATGGCGGTGATGTGGTGAGGTAAGCAAGATTTTTCCAATAAACATTGCTAAGTGGTCACGCCTGTCTTGTAATGATTCAAGCCTCATATTTTCCAGTGTTGGAAAAGTGTTTTTCCAGTGTTGGATTTACTACTCTGCCTCAGGTTATTATTACTACTGCTCTTTTCTGAATAGCTTCAATTGCCTCGTAGGTAGCAGGTAATCTGGACGATAGGGGCCCAAAACAGACACAGCGCATTTGAGTTACGGTCTTGTGTGAATAAGATATCCAGTTTTGACACTGTAGCTATAGCATCCAAATCGGCGCATTGATGCGATCTAGTTCTAAAAACTGGAGCTGATGTTGTTTTTCCTTCTCTAAGTTGTTCTATTTTGAAGTTTGATTTTGTGATTACCCTATACTTTGTCTAAAAATGTCGCAGCCTCTATGCTATACTTTTTAGAAACCAAATAACTTTGGATACTAACAGAACTTCATATAATATCTTAGTCACGAGAAGCAGTGCTAACTTACGTCAATCAAAATTTGCCGTGTAATTTTTCAGCCAATAAAAATTTCTATGAAAAAGTTTGTGATCACGAACTATCGCTAGCTATATGTTAGTATCAGTAAAATCTCATTGAAAATGGGTCTTAAGAAGAGTTTCTGTATCTTTCATAAATTTATTGGGGAATAATACCGTAAATGGTGATGTCGAAACACAGAAATTACAAGTTTTCATTTTGTTCTGAAATCTACGATTTTAGTCTTTATTAAATTTTATAGGTTTACTACCATTAAAATTAAGCAAGAACAGGTATTGCTCCATACCCGAAAATGAACATACACTAACAAATGTTTTTTTTAAACTTGTTATTACGCATCAATTTCCCTGACATCCTGGAGGTAACCTGAGTTTCTAGACATGATAGAATCCGTTTTCAAGTGTGGTCAGAAAAGACTTCTTTTTTTCAACTGCAGAAGAGAGAATAATGAGGACTTTTTTTCCCAAGACAGTGAACCAACAAAACCTATTTGAATATTTCGGCCCTATACCTAAAGGCCGTCTTCAGCAAAGAAAATAATAAACAATAAAACACTTACAATAAAACTTTTCGGTTAAAAATCCATTCTTTTTTTTAAATAGCCTTGGCATCATTACTTCTTAACGAAAAGTTCGGCCAAGACTGTGTGATAAAAGCTAACATTTTACAAGCTAAAAAGTTTCATTCATTGAACTAACTGTATTTATTAAAAATTGGAATAATTTCTTATTGCAATATTTGCCTTCTCAGCAGCTAATCTTGTAGTTCTTTTAGGATTTTCTTAATCATGTAGTTCATGATTTTCTTAATCATGTGTTTTGGGGACGTTTCATGGACGATGTATTTTCAGTTTGGAATTATGGCGAAGGTGAACTTAAAGGTTTTCTAGAACATTTAAATACTTGCGATAGAAACCTGCAATTTACTCTAGAGACCGAAACAGATGGAAAAATACCTTTTTTAGATGTATTGATAATACGCAATTTGAATAAACTTGATTTTACGGTTTACAGAGAACCTACGCATATTAGTAGATACCTTCACTTCAAATCTAACCATCCTCCACAGGTTAAAAGAAGTGTGGTAATATCTCTTGTGGATAGAGTACTTAATATCTATTCAGACTATTCAAAACAAAAGTAGGAACGAATAAAACAAGCCCAATCCCGAAAGAACTACAAGATTAGCTGCAGAGAAGCAAACATTGCAATAAGAAATTATTACAATTTTTAATAAATACAGTTAGTTCAATGAATGAATCTTTTTAGCTCTAAAATGTTAGCTTTTATCACACAGTCTTGGCTGAACTTTTCGTTAAGAAGTAATGATGCCAAGGCTATTTAAAAAAAAGAAGAAGATTTTTAACCGAAATCTTTTATTGTAAGTATTTTATTGTTTATTATTTTCTTTGCTGAAGACGGCCCTTAGATGTAGGGCCGAAATATTCAAATAGGTTTTGTTGCTTAACTGTCTTGGGAAAAAGTCCTCATTATTCTCTCTTCTGTAGTTGTATTATGGAAAGGCAGTGTGGTCTTCGTCATTATTTACTTTTATTCCAAGAAGTGCTTTTTTCAGGCATGCTCATTAGCCGTAGTACATAGTACACAGTCGTAACAGGCGTAAAAACAAAAATAGTACTGATAATGAATTTGACGATTGCTAAGTACACACAGAACTTATTTCAGAAGTTCTTTAATTACCCATTGATCTAAACAAATAATAACTTAGAATAATTATAATCGTATATAATCATAATCATAATAATCATAACGCATCTGCAAATGTAATACGGGAGTATAACAATTTATTACCCTGAAATGTAGTTGAATGTGTTGCTCCGCATCTATGACTCATAGGTTAAAGTTGCTACAATACTCTGCGGCATCTTGGTACCAGAGTTCTGGCCTGAGGATCTTATCTACATATACCAATTTATCAATTTATTAAAACTAAAAAAAATATTTTACACGTAATGCTAACAGTTGTTTGAACCGAGAAGCTTAGCTTGCTGGGAGGAAAATCTTCAAAAACAGATGACGTCGATACAATTCCTTTCCTAATCGTAGATCTTTCCATAAATTATCGCATAGATTAGAAGCTTATGCTAATTTTATAAAAATACTTATTCTGTGTACTCTGGCATTTGAAAATAATATTAGGAACCCTTTATATCATTGATGGTACAGCGATTTTTCGATAAATGACACAATTTTTTCCAGTAAAACGCACTTTTTATCTGAATTCTAATAACAGTCAGAATGTTAATGGTGGCAAGGTGCTGATGGGTTCTCACTTTAATAAATAGGAAACGTAATACATAGTTTTCTTCAAATTTAGTAGCATTAAGTCAGGCGTAAGTAGATTCAGATTTTCTTAAAGATTATTCTTTGAATTTTATCGCTAAAACAGTAGATTCTTATTTATTTATTATCGTCACTTAAATTCAGCTGAGAAAAGAACGTAGAGGCAAATACTTGTACGCCATCTCTTTCAGAAAATTACATAAAAAAAACTAGTTTTTTTTAACTGAAAGTAAGGAGCGACATTAAAACTTAAAACGAACAGAAATTACTCCGTATATGAAATGGATTGTCCCCTCCGCAATCCCTCGCTCTTTACGCTAAAGCTTTTAATTGTTTTAAAAAGCAGAATTGTGGCAAAGAGTCAAACTTTAGCGTAAAGAGCAAGGGATTGCGGAGGGAACAATCCATTTCATATACGGAGTAATTTCTGTTCGTTTTAAGTTTTAATGTCGCTCCTTACTTTCATTTAAAAAAAAACTAGTTTTTTTTTATGTAATTTCTGAACGTTTTTGAATTAATGCATGTTTGATTTTGACTCTCCACACGTAAACTATTCAAATGAAATTTGCATATTAATTCCTTTTTCGGCTAAATGGCTTTCTCTTAGTTTTGATCATACGATTTTGAGAAATATGGAATGGGGAAGGAGGCCTAGTTGCCATGCAATTTTTCGGTTACATAAAAAGGCAACTATTAATTTTAATTTTAACGAATTTTTTTATTAGCAAAAAATATACGTAACTTTAGAATTAACTTACGTAACAAACTTTTATATTCTTTAATTATTATTATGTATATGAGGGGGTTTGTACCCTCGTTAATACCTCGTTCTTTACACTAAATCGTAAGTTTTGTCCCAATTCTTTAAGAATGACCCCTGAATCAGAAAGGCCGTAGAATAAATAGTTGAAATTACTAAAAATACTTTAGCATAAAGAGCGAGGTATTTATCTCCTCCTAAATACCTCGCTCTTTATGCTAAAGTATTTTTAGAACCCCTCATATGCGTAATAATCTCTGTTCGTTTTAAGTTTCAATGCTACTTCTTCCTTTCATTTGAAAAAACGTTTTCATATTTATTTTTCATTGTTTTCTTATAGTAATGCTAGAGAATCCTGCGCCCTTTTCATTGAATTTTTCTTCCCCCATGACAGATTCCTCCAAGGAAAGATCCTCCAACATAGCCCCCTCTCCTCAGCCCCACCCCCAAACAAAATAAAATCCCCCTGAAAACGTCTGTACACTTCCCGATAACCATTACTATATGTAAACACTGGTCAAAGTTTGTAACTTGCAGCCCCTCCCCCAGGGATTGTGGGGGAGTAAGTCATCCCCAAAGACATAGTTATTATGGTTTTCGACTATGCTGAACAAAATGGCAATCTCAAAATTTTGATCCGTTGACTTTGGGAAAAAAATGAGCGTGGGAGGGGGCCTAGATGCCCTCCAATTTTTTTGGTCACTTAAAAAGGGCACTAGAACTTTTCATTTCCGTTAGAATGAGCCCTCTTGCGACACTCTAGGACCACTTGGTCAATACGATGACCCTTGGGGAAAAGAAAAAAAAAAAACAAAAAAAACAAACAAACAAATAAACACGCACCCGTGATTTGTCTTCTGGCAAAAAATACAAATTCCACATTTTTGTAGATAGGAGCTTGAAACTTCTACAGTAGGGTTCTCTGATACGCTGAATCTGATGGTGTCATTTTCGCTAAGATCCTACGACTTTTAGGGGGTGTTTCTCCCTATTTTCCTAAATAGGGCAAATTTTCTCAGGCTCGTAACTTTTGATGGGTAAGACTAAACTTGATGAAACTTATATATTTAAAATCAGCATTAAAATGCGATTCTTTTGATGTAGCTATTGATATCAAAATTCAATTTTTTAGAGTTTTGGTTACTATTGAGCCGGGTCGCTCCTTACTACAGTTCGTTACCACGAACTGTTTGATATGTAATTAACTAGCGCACGGTAGAATTTTGCTTTTTATTAATAGAAGTTCGTCATGGGTGCTCTTAGGGAGGAATAAGAATGGTGGTCAGGCTTGGGATTACATATTTCATATTAATTACTTAATTAGCATAGGCTACGTCTGATTTATGCTTAAGAGAAGATCTGTACAAAGAAGGGTTGTGTTCTATCCCTCTTTATATGGATCATTTTGATGGGCTTTGTCTTAAGGAGCACAGGAAAGGCAATGGGAGACCACAGAATCAAATGGGGAGGAAAAATTATCATGGACTTTTATTATGCTGATTATTTAAGCATCCTAGATGAAAGTGTGAGCAAAATGAATGAACTTTTTAGACCTTTTGCGAGTCAAGGGTACTAGAATAGTTTTTGAAAATCAATGTTAAGAAGACTTAAGTCACTATGGCTAGGGATTTGTGAAGATGAAAAGGTGACGTTGGGTAGATAAAAGATTGATCAGGTGGGCAGCTTCACTTACCTTGGTAGTATTACTAACAAAGACGGTGGGAACAGTGAAGATGTTAAAAGCAGAATAGTCAAGACTCAGATTGGTTTTTCACAGTTAAAAAAAAGTTTGGAAGAATAGGAAGATAAGTCTGCAAACCAAGATTAGAGTATTGGAAGGTACACTGATGAAAGTTGTCAAAAATGGCTCTGAAGCACGAGCGCTCCGAAAAGCAGGTGAAGTTTTACTAGATGTTTTCCAGAGAAATTGCCTACGGATTGTTCTGGGTACCCGGCTGACTGATCGTATTTTAAATAGTAGGCTTTAAGAAAAGTGTGGTTTAATCCCGCTTTCTAGGGCTATAATGAAAGAAAGGTCGAGATGGTTAGGGCACGTTCTGTGGATGAAGGATGAGGGATTGACGAAGATCGTTCTTTTCGGCCAACCGTCTAGGGCTAAACGGAAAGCAGGTCGTCCTCGTCTAGGGTGGGAGGATATCATAAAGACACATTTAAAAGAAATGGGAACTTCTTGGAACTTCTTGCAACTTCTTGAAATTGTGTAAAGAGGGAGGCTTTGAATAGATTGGGATGGAGGAGAAGCGTGCGTATTTGTGTTGGCCTCAGGCGGCGTGGTGCTGCAGTGAGTTGTTAGTGGTAGTAGTAGTAGTAGAATTTCAGTATGCAGCATTCATTAAATTTTAGTTTTACTTATCAAGAGATTTTCTGTAACAGAAAATTTGAATACTTTTGACAAGGGGCAAAAAAGCCATAGCAGGGATGTGACCTTGATGAGAATCACTCGTCGGTTTAAATTTCAACATGTCGGTGAACTATCGAATAGAGTGTGCAGCCCTGTATAAGAGAAATAAAAAAAATTGAGTTCCAGTTTTATTTTTAAAGCACAAATAATGCTTGTGACACAAAAAGACGTCGAGTTCATTCATTTTACTCCGTGAAATGACAAATTTTGGGCCGAATAAGACCAGAAAGAAGAATCTGAGATGGTCAAACAGACAGTTTTCGAACAGAATGAACAGAATGAACAGAATGATCGAAATTTCGGGCCAATAATTCAGACGGAATATTTTTTGCTTAAAACTTAATAATGCCCGAAAATATCGTGCTAGGTGGTGACACATACAAAATATGGGGAAATATCATTCTGCATGCTTCTCACTCTTTGCTATTCCGAACTACGATTGGCGACAACACGAGTAACTGCTATTACGGCGATACTGAAATTTAATGGATTACACCTTTTTTAATTAATTGGTTATTGAAGTAAAATTTACCTCAGCTTCCCAATGGAACTTCTCATTTTCTTATAACAAAACTGTCATTGCTCTATAATTTCTACTAGCTAAAAAGATAACCTATTAAATACTATTGTCTTATAGCCACCAAACTCAAGATCTAGTATCACGAATATGAAACAATAGCCGGTTTTCATGGTCTTCATACCATACAATATCAGCTTCGGCTCGGTGGGAAACCATATTGTTGCTATAATTTAATTAAGTATTCAGTTGGTATTTTGCTCAGGTTAGTTTAGGTCACGTATTTAATATAATGCCGTCTGGGCGGTCCCCTTCCATAATTCTTTGTTGTAATTTTCATAATTTTGTTGCAGAAGTGTTATATTTACATCATATTTTGCTTTTTTTTTATTACCATTAATCAATCTTCACTTTTCGACAGAACTTGAGTGTGGTGGCTAGATGACACAAGTACCAACTATTTTCATGGCTTTACTGAAGCACTGGGCTGCTATATGTAGCACTATGGTGCTAGCTGTTGCACTATATTCGGCTATGCAGCACCGAAGAATTGTATATACTTAAAATGTCCATATTACAGTTTATTATGTTGCGGAACGATCTACTGCTTTCACAGCTGTTTTTCTTCTTCTCTTGATCAAGGGTCTGCTGCTCTGAAGTGATAAGAGATGCAAACTGGAATATTCCTTGACATGATGCTGTGTGTAACAAAAGTTGGCAACACAGAACAATTACTTTTACAACCCAAAAACGTCAGTTAAATGATGCTTATCAGCAGGATAATAATCATAATAATCCAAATAATCGAAATACTGAAATAATCACAAATGAGCAAAACAAAACAATAGCCTAATTAAATTTGTGTTCCTAGGCTGAGGATGTAAGATTGCTGTTGCTGTGGTAAAAAAGTAGATGCTCAGTTTTCGCCCTCTGCCGCTTTGCGTCATGAAAAAATATAAACACGTTAAATTTTTTTGTTCAATTTGAGACTGTTTTTCAAATAATACTAGGGGAATACCCCCTCCCCCGTGTAAAATTTCCCCAAAAGCTCCCTAAGAAAATTCCATTCCGATGGAAAAGTCATCCTGTGGAAATTATTAACCCCCAGAAAAAATCCAACCCTAAAAAAAATATCCGTATATTTCTCAGTAAGAAAAAGGCCTATTAGGCTCAATGCGAACAATTTCTATTGAGTAACCATACTTATCGGTTAATAGTTTAGAAATAAATTTGAGCTATATGTTTGCACATTAGGGGGGGGGTCAAGAATAGCATATATTAAATGCGTAAACTAACCATTGCTGTATTTAATATATGCTATGCTTTACCCCCACCCCCTAATGTGCAAATTTATAGCCCAAACTTTTGATAAAACTAATGAAACAAACAAAAATACGATGACATTAGGGGGAGGGGTGGGGGTACTAAGTCATAGTGTGTCCATTGACTTATCTGTTTTTTGTTTTGGGCAACGAGCCCTTATCCAGGAGAAATATCCTGTTCTTCGGTCCCTGGCAAATCCCACATCTTAACTTGAACATCGATGGTGAGACACTATTTACTATCACTTGTCAAAGCAAACTAACCGGTTATTATCCCATCTGATCTTTGTCATCCAAATGATCGACAGTATAAAGAAGTTACCTGACCAGTTTCTTGTGTCGAAATTTTATAGGGTATATTATATAATCGATAAGTACATGAGTAACTTACAGCTTTTTATTCAGAGACTGTTTGAATCAAACGAAACATTGAATTGACAAATTCTAATATCTTGATTTAATTTTTTTCAGCTTTTTATTCAGAGACTATGGGAAACAAATGAAACATTGAATTGACAAATTCTAATATCTTGATTTATTTTTTTTCCGAAATACTAAAAGAAAATAAAAAAAGTAAATCATTTTTTTTTTAAGCGAAGCCATTTTTTTGTTGATCCAGAAAGTATCATAAAAAAAATCATGCTCCAAATCGTTCAAATTTTGGCAGTTAATCGTAATTTCTTGGCGTAGTAGAAAAAATAGTTAAGGATTTTAACTAAGGCTGACAATTGTAATCAATTGTCAGCCTTAGCAAAGACAGGTTCTCCACATAATCATATAATGGCGTCTTGTGGCCTGACCTCCCCCTGAAATACTTAATCGTTTGAATTTCTGGGTACCTCTTATTAAAATTATCCCCGCCCCAATAAAATATCTGTGTACGTGCCTGCTTCCATAGTCATAAAATTTTTTAGGATTAACCCATAATTTTTACACCATGACAAATAGAGTAGCGATTTATAGTTGAGTGTGCGTATGCCTGTTCAGTTTCGATTGTTTGAGCTCATAAAAGATATTTGTTTTCCTTTTCCTAATAAGAATAAGTCTAGCATAGTCTTACAGTTGCAGTTTACCCCCCCCCCTCTTTTTTTCCTTTTATAAGAGGACATTTATACCTACTATGTATAATGGTGTAATGAACATGGATATTTAGGAGAACTTATCTTTAAAATCATTGGAACATGTACTCTTTACTAGGATTACTCAAAGTTTAAACACTATTTGGCACCTGTCGATTTACGATAAAAGTTAACCATTTTTTTTTGGTGCAATCTATAATATGAAATGCATTGAGAAAAAAGGCCTATTTTGTTGTGTGAATTACAGACAAAACTTTTTCCCCTTTGGATTGGCTTGACGGGTTGTTACACCATCGTTTTATTTCGGAAGTGGAGGGAGAACTCAGTCAAGGTTATCAATATTTTTGAAAATAAATTAGTCACGTTTGTTTAAAAGAAAACACGGCATCTCCATTGGGCCTGGGGTATTCAAATACCCGTTTGAAGTAATGATCATTCACGTTTGTATTTTTACTAGACACATGTTTCAACCCAATTGTTATCTACTATGATAGTTACCTAAATTTACATACAGTTACAAGGTGGAAGTCCTTACGTATAGTTGTGGGACTTCAGGTGAAACTTTTAAAAGTGAAACTTCTTTATTATGAACAAAGAAGAGGATATTAAAAGAAATGGGAAAGAGAATTTAGCCTTTGAGAATATAGAGTTGGACGAAAAGAAATTAAATGAAAAAACATTGCCTGGAGATGTTGAACGACAAGAGGAGGAGGATGAAAGAGGAGGTTGGGGAAATCAGTTGGACTTCTTGATGTCATGTATATCTGTATCAGTGGGATTAGGAAATGTTTGGAGGTTTCCATACCTTGCTTATAAGAACGGAGGAGGTAATCTTTCACTTTGCTTTTAACAATGAAAGAAGTATGTTTCATGAGCACTAACAAGGAGGAAGGAGAGAGATGTCTGGATGTTATCTCCCCTTCTGAATTTGAAAACACCATTTCTTGAGTATTTCTGTTGTAAAGCATCTTCTATTTTTTTTTAGCACGGACAAATAAAAAAAAAATAGCCAACTACCCCCCTAGATTTCAAAGAATATGTAATGCCCCCTTCTCTTACATTTTTCGTGATTTAGCGACCGCACTCAAGAAGTGAAGTTAGGTCAAACCTAATAAAGTATAACAAAATCTGACGAAAGTATAATGCTTTAGAGTAAACGCTTAGTCTCGTTCCAACTGCTTGGAGGTGCATATTACTGCATATAGCAAGATTCTGATGATCGCATATTGTTTTTTGTCATTATTAGAGACGCGCATCCATTTTTTAGCTTTCTAAAATAGGTAACATTTCCTATAGAGCGAAGCGTATTAGTCCATGAGGCCTGCGCGCAACGGGGAGAGGTCTATATTCTATATTTATTCAAAAAGAGTGATAAAACTAAAAAAATTAAATAAATAAAAATGCAATTCCTGTTATTTGAGTAGAATACTGAGCCATATCAATGTTTTTTTTCTCTTCAAAATTTAGGAAATGTATTTGCATATCTTTAAAACCATATAAATTGGGATTAAGCAAAGTTGTGAAGCTGAAAAAAATTTTGTTGTGCTTCATTCAAGCAGAAGATCTATTTTGCAAAGTTTCACTTTTATAACACACACATTTTTAAAGGTCATCAAAGGTCAGGACACTCTAGAGGGAGAGAGAGTGGAGGTAGGTACTTCAAAATACCTTGCCGGGACATACTTTAGCCGGTAGAACCAACCCTGAAAGTTTCATTTTCCTAACCTAACCCCACTCTGAGATAGCAAGAAGTCACTAAACTAGAATTTTACCAAGAACGAAACTGTTGTAGGTATAATACCTATGTACCGGAGTTCTAATAGAGGGATTATCGACTTCCCGCCACCTGGTGTACATCTCAGGACGCCACGTGTGTGTCGCAAAGTTCCACCTCGCTTGGCATAGTCCCACCCCGCTTGGCATAGTTCCGCCACGTTTGGCACACACCACCTAATGTACTTGAGTTCTGAGAGTCGGTAGCCCTTTGGGGTACTGAAGTAATATACGAGCAACACTCGGAAAGTGAAGTTTGGTTAATGCTAATGAAATAAACCAAACTTGTGATGAAAATATAATAGTTTAGAAACAAAATTGGGCCACATATTTGCACATTAGGGGGGAGGGGGGTTAAAGCATAACACATATTAAATACGTAACCTAAATAAACTTATTCTAACCTAACCTAACCAAAATACCTAGAAAATGCTTAAATAAAATTTAGCTACAATTTTTCAACCGAGCCAAAGCTAATTGTCTGGTATAAAGAAGTTGCTTGACCAGTTTTTGTCTCATGTTCGCGTCATTCGCCATCCAAATTCTCGAGTGTTTCTCGTGTATAATTAAACAAAAAAAACAAGCTTTTTTAAATGAAAGTAAGGAGCGACATTAAATTTTAAACGAACAGAAATTACTCCGTATATGAAAGGGGCTTTTCCTCCTCAACTCCCCGCTCTTTATGCTAAAGTTTGACTCTTTCTCTTAAATCTACTTTTTAAAACAGTAAAAAACTTTAGCGTAAAGAGCGGGGCGTTGAGGAGGAAAAGCCCCTTTCATATACGGAGTAATTTCTGTTCGTTTAAGTTTTAAAGTTTAATTTCTGGACGTTTTTGAATTAATGCATGTTTTGATCTTGGCTCTCCGCACATAAATAATTAAAACGAAATTTGCATATTAATTTTTTTTGGCTAAATGGCTTTTTCATAGTTTTAATCGGAAGATTTTGAGAAAAAAGGAGCGAGGGAGGAGGCTTAGTTGCCCTCCAATTTTTTGATTACTTAAAAAGGCATTAACTTTAAATTTTTTAGGAACGTTTTCATAAGTAAAAAATATACGTAACTGACGAATTAACTTACGTAGCGAACTTCTGTATTCGTATGTGTTGATTGCGTATATGAGGGGGCTCGCCCCTCGTCGATACCTTGCTCTTTACACTAAAGCTTAAATTTTGTCTCAATTCCTTAAGAATGACCCCTGAATCACAAAGGCCGTAGAATAAGTAGTTGTAATTACTAAAAATACTTTAGCGTAAAGAGAGAGGAATTACAAGGAGGTAAACCCCTCATATGCGTTATAATGTCTGTTCGTTTTCAGTTTTAATGCTACTCCTCCCTTCAGTAGAAAAAACTTTTCATATTTATTTTTTCATTGTTTTTTTAAATAATGCTAGAAAATCCTCTGCCCCCTCCATTGAAAGTCTCTTCCCCCACGAGAAGTTCCTCCATGGAAAGATCCTCCCACGTAACCCCTCCTCTCAACTCCCCCAACCAAAAAAATCCCCCTGAAAACGTCTGTACACTTCCCAGTAACCATTACTATATGTAAACACAGGTCAAAGTTTGTAACTTGCAGCCCTTCCCACGGGGACTGCGGGGGAGTAAGTCGTCCCCAAAGACATAGTTATTAGGTTTTTCGACTATAGTGAATAAAATGGCTGTCTCAGAATTTTGATCCGGTGACTTTTGGGAAAAAATGAGCGTGGGAGGGGGCCTATGTGCCCTACGATTTTTTGGTCACTAAAAAAGGGCACTAGAACTCTTAATTTCCGGTAGAATGAGCCCTTTTGCTACATTCTAGGACCACTGAGTTGGTACGATCACCCCTGGGAAAAAAAACAAACAAAAAAAAAACAAATAAACTCGCATCCGTGATTTGTCTTCTGGGAAGAAATGCGAAATTCCACATTTTGTGGAATTCGGAGTCATCGTATGACTTTTAGGGGATGTTTCCCCCTATTTTCTAAAATGATGCAAATTTTCTCAGGCTCGTAACTTTTGATGGGTAAGACTAATCTTGATGAAACTTATATATTTAAAATCAGCATTGAAATGCAATTCTTTTGATGTAACTATTGATTACAAAATTCCATTTTTTAGAGTTTCGGTTACTATTGAGCCGGGTCGCTCCTTACTACAGTTCATTACCACGAACTGTTTGATACAAAAGTATCCACTTTGGTTTTGAGCAATCAGAGCTATAGCAAGAACGTTCCTTAAGCCATAACTCTCGAAGATTTTAAATAAGTTTTTACAATATTTTACACTAATTTAGTGACAAAAGTGTTACATAATTCACTCATACAGTTGAGCATCGAGGCCCGTTTTATTGAACAAGAGCTAAGAGATCATATGGCACTTGTGACGAGGCAAAAAGACCTAAGAGCCAAGAGCTCATATGGTATGAGCTCTAAGAAAAATTCTAAGAATCAATAGATTGATTTAAAAGAAAAATAAATAAAACAAGAGCTAAAGAGCTCATATGACACTTGTGACGAGGCGAGAAGAGCTAAGAGCCAAGAGATCATATGGTATGAGCTCTAACAAAATTCATCAATTGATTGATTTAAAAAGGAAAATAAGAGCTCTGAGTCACGATGACCTTCTAAATATCAAAATTCATTAAGACCCGATCACCCACTCGTAAGTTATAAATACCTAACTTTTTCTAATTTTTCCTCTCCCTGTAGCCCCCCAGATGGTTGAATCTGGGAAAACGACTTTATCAAGTCAAATTGTGCAGCTCCCTGACACGCCTACCAATTTTAATCGTCCTAGCACGTCCAGAAGCACCAAACTCGCCAAATCACTGAACCCCTCCCCCCAACTCCCCCAAAGAGAGCGAATCCAATACGATTCTTTCAATCACGTATCAAGGATATTTGTTTATTCTATCCACCAAGTTTCATCCCAATTCCTCCACTCCAAGTGTTTTTCCAAGATTTCCCCCTCCAACTCCCCCCCCCCAATGTCAAAAGATCTGGTCGGGATTTGAAATAAGAGCTCTGAGACATGAATTCCTTCTAAAAATCAAATTTCATTAAGATCCGATCATCTATTCGTAAGATAAAAATACCCCAATTTTCAGGTTTTCCGAGAGTTCCGGTTTCCCCCTCCAACTCCCCCCAATGTCACAGGATCTGGTCGGAATTTAAAATTAGAACTTTAAAGCACAAGCTCCTTCTAAATATCAAATTTTATTAAGATCTGGTCACCCTTTCGTAAGTTACAAATACCTCAATTTTCAAAATAACCCCCCCCCCCCATTCCACCAAAGAGAGCAGATCCGGTCCGGTTATGTCAGTCACGTATCTTAGACAGGTTTCTATTCTTCCCATCCAGTTTCATCCTGATCTCACCGCTTTAAGTATTTTCTAAGATTTCCGGTCCCCCCCAACTGCCCCCCCCCAATTACGCTTGATCCGGTTGAGATTTAAATTAAGAGATCTGAGTTACGAGGTCCTTCTAAATATGAAATTTCATGAAGATCCGATCACTCCTTCGTAAGTTAAAAATACGTCATTTTTTCTTATTTTTCAGAATTACCCCCCCCCCCCCAATAGAGCGAATCCATTCCAATTATGTAAATCATGTATGTAAGACTTCTGCTTATTTTTTCCCTCCAAGTTTCATCCCGATCCCTCCAATCTAAGCGTTTTCCATGATTTTAGGCTCCCCCACCCCAACTCCCCCAGTGTCACCAGATCTGGTCAGGATTTAAAATAATTGCTTTTAGACATGATATCCTTCTAAATATTAAATTTCATTGAGATCCGATCACCCGTTCGTAAGTTAAAAATACCTCATTTTTTCTAATTTTTCAGAATTAACCCTTCCCCCAACTACCCCAAAGAGAGCGGATCCGTTCCGGTTACGTCAATCATGTACCTAGGACTTGTGCTTATTTTTTCTACCAAGTTTCATCCCGATCCCTCCACTCTAAGTGTTTTCCAAGTTTTAGGTTTCCCCCTCCCAACTCCCCCCCAATGTCACCAGATCCGGTCAGGTTTAAAATAATAGCTCTGAGATACGATATCCTTCTAAATATCAAATTTCATTGAGATCCGATCACCCGTTCGTAAGTTAAAAATACCTCATTTTTTCTAGTTTTTCAGAAATACCCCCCGCCCGCCTACCCCAAAGAGAGAGGATCCGTTCCGTTTATGTCAGTCATGTATCTAGGACTTGTGTTCATTTTTCCCACCAAGTTTCATTCCGATCCCTCCACTCTAAGTGTTTTCCAAGTTTTAGGTTTTCCCCTCCTAACTCCCCCCCTAATGTCACCAGATCCGGTCAGGATTTAAAATAAGAGCTCTAAGACACGATATCCTTCTAAAAATCAAATTTCATTGAGATCCGATCACCCGTTCGTAAGTTAAAAATACCTCATTTTTTCTAATTTTTCAGAATTACCCCCCCCCCCCCCCCCAACTACCCCAAAGAGAGCGGATCTGATCCGATTATGTCAATTATGTATCTGGGACACTTGTGCTTATTTTTCCCACCAAGTTTCATCCCGATCCCTCCACTCTAAGTGTTTTCCACGATTTTAGGTTTCCCCCCTCCAACTCCCCCCAATGTCATCAGATCCGGTCGGGATTTAAAATAAGAGCTCTGAGACACAATATCATTCCAAACATCAAATTTCATTAGGATCCCATCACCCGCTCATAAGTTAAAAATACTTCATTTTTTCTATTTTTTCCGAATTAACCGACCCCCCACTCCCCCTCCCCCAGATGGTCAAATCAAGAAAACGACTATTTTAATTTAATCTGGTCCGGTCCCTGATTCGCTCACCAAATTTCATCGTCCTAGCTTACCCGGAAGTGCCTAAAGTAGCAAAACCGGGACCGACAGATTTTGCGATTGATATATGTCACTTGGTTAATACCAAGTGCCATAAAAACAAGTTTTTTTTTAACTGAAAGTAAGGATTAACATTAAAGCTTAAAACGAACAGAAATTACCCCGTATATGAAAGGGGCTGTTCCCTCTTCAACGCCCTGCTCTTTACGCTAAAGTTTTTACTGTTTTAAAAATTAGAGTTGAGAGAAAGAGTCAAACTTTAGTGCAAAGAGCAGGGCGATGAAGAGGGAACAGCCCCTTTTTTTGCCGTAGCAAAAAACGTGTTTTTTGCCGTAGCGTATTTGACGTTTGCGTATCCCTTTGAGAGCTAGTTTGACTCTTGACTTTAGCTCTTTACGCTAAAGTTTGACTCTTTCTCTTAACTCTACCTCTTCAACAGTAAAAACCTTTAGCGTAAAGAGTGGGGCGTTGAAGAGGAAAAGCCCCTTTCTTATACGGAGTAATTTCATATAAGGAAGTAGGCGCATATTGCCTTTTCGTCAGTTGAACATCCCCCTCATCATGCCCTGAAAGTTTCCACTTAATATTCTTAAGCCATTCATAAAATTAAAAATCTTTATTTCGATCTGAATGTGTCTATTTCTCATAATATCAGAAAAAAAAACGTTATAACCGAGATTACCGAAAAAAATGAATTTCATTCAAAGAAGATGCCTGCAGAGTACTGATATGCTGCAGTATTGCACTAGCTCTCAAATGGATTACACCTGTTTGAACTTTTGAATTGTTTGAACTTGATTCCTTAGCCATGATATTAATTCAGTGACTACAGAAATTGTGCAATCTGATACTTGAATTTATCACACAATCAGATTTTTGGCGTTTTGAATTGAGAAAATTAGATACGATAGCCAAGTGTGGTGTGTAGAGGAAATTGGATATAATTTGCCTGCGCGCTAATTACACTTTTTAGTGTAGAAATGGATTAGCAGTTGGGCCGACCTCACATAGTTTGGACTGATTGTTAACTTCGATACATTAGTAAGGCTCGGCCCTCACGGAAAGATAAGTTTCTTTAAATTTATAATCTTTCATTTACTAGGCGTGAATCCTGCGAACATTAAAATCGGTGATTTATTCCTAGCCAAATTTGCGGGCTATCCCCTCTGGCCAATTCGAATCCTAGAGGTAATGACGACGAATACCGGAGACTGCAAATTTGCTGTTTTTTGCTACGGCAAAAACACGTTTTTTGCTACGGCATAAAAAGGGGCTGTTCTCTCTTCAACGCCCTGCTCTTGGCGCTAAAGTTTGACTCTTTCTCTCAACTCTAATTTTTAAAACAGTAAAAATTTTAGCGTAAAGAGCAGGGCGTTGAAGAGGGAACAGCCCCTTTCATATACGGGGTAATTTCTGTTCGTTTTAAGTTTTAATGTTGCTCCTTATTTTCTGTTAAAAAAACTTGTTTTTTTTTTATTTAATTTCTGAACGTTTTTTAGTTAATCCATGTTTTGATTTCGGCTCTCCGCAGATGAATAATTAAAGCGAAATTAGCATGTTTATTTATTTGGCTAAATGGCTTTCCCATAGTTTTGATCGAATGATTTTCAGAAAAAAGGAGGGGGAGGAGGCCCAGTTGTCCTCTAATTTTATGGGTACTTAAAAAGGCAACTAGAACTTTTAGTTTTTTACGAACGTTTTCATTAGTAAAAGATATATGTAACTTACGAATTAGCTTACGTAACAAACTTCTATATTCGTACGTTTTTATTATGTATATGAGAGGGTTCACCCACTCGTCAATACCTCGCTCTTTACACTAAAGCTTAAATTTTGTCCCCTGAATCGCAAAGGCCGTAGAATAAATAGTTGAAATTACTAAAAATGCTTTAGCGTAAAGACTGAGGTATTAGGATAAGGTGAACACCTTATATGTGTAATATTTTCTGTTCGTTTTAATTTTTAATGCTACTCCTTACTTTCAGTTGAAAAAACTTTTGCATATTTATTCTTTCATTGTTTTTTTTTTTTAAATAATGCTAGAAAATGCTGTGCCCCCTTTATGGAACTCTTCTTCCCCCATGACAAATTCCTCCATGGAAAGTATCCCCCACATAACCCCCTCTTCTCAACCCCCCTCCCAACCAAAAATCCCCCTGAAAACGTCTACACTCCCCAAAAACAATTACTATATGCAACCACTGGTCAAAATTTGTAACTTGCAGCCCCTACCACGGGGACTGTGGGGGAGTAAGTCGTCACTAAAGACATAGTAATAAGGTTTTTCGACTATGTTGAATAAAATGGCTATCTCAGAATTTTGATCCGACGATTTTGGGAAAAAATGAGCGTGGGAGGGGCCTAGGTGCCCTCCAATTTTTTTGGTCACTTAAAAAGGGCACTAGAACTTTTCATTTCCGTTCGAATGAGCCCTCTCGCAAAATTCTAGGACCACTGGGTCAATACGATCACCCCTGGTAAAAAGAAAAAAAAAAAAAAAGAACACGCATCCGTGATTTGTCTTCTGGCAAAAAATACAAAATTCCACATTTTTGTACATAGGAGCTTGGAACTTGTACAGTAAGCTTCTCTGATACGCTGAATCTGATGGTGTGATTCTATTGATTATATGAATCTGATGGTCGTTACGATTCCATTATTTTTAGGGGGTGTTTCCCCCTATTTTCTAAAATAGGGCAACATTTCTCTATCTCGTAACTTCTGATGGATAAGACTGAACTTGATGAAACTTATATATTTGAAATCAGCATTAAAATGCGATTCTTTTGATGTAACTATTGGTATCAAAATTCCGTTTTTTAAGTTTTGGTTACTATTGAGCCGGGTCACTCCTTACTACAGTTCGTTACCACGAACTGTTTGATCAGAAGCTTAATGCTGGTCAGAATTTAAAATAAGAGCTCTGAGTCACGATGTCCTTTTAAATATCAAAATTCATTAAGATCCGATCACCCACTCGTAAGTTATAAATACCTAATTTTTCTAATTTTTCCTCTCCCTTTAGCCCCCCAGATGGTCATGGAAAAACGACTTTATCAAGTCAATTTGTGCAGCTCCCTGACACGCCTACCAATTTTCATCGTCCAAGCACGTCCAGAAGCACCAAACTCGCCAAATCACTGAACCCCTCCCCCCAACTCCCCCAAAGACAGCGAATCCAGTACGGTTACGTCAATCACGTATCAAGGACATTTGCTTATTCTATCAACCAAGCTTTATCCCGACTCCTCCACTCCAAATGTTTTCCAACATTTCCCCCCAATGTCAAAAGATCTGGTCGGGATTTGAAATAAGAGCTGTGAGACATGAATTCCTTCTAAATATCAACCCCCCCCCAACTAGCCAAAAGAGAGCGGATCCGATCCGGTTATGTCAATCATGTATCTGGGACTTGTGCTTATTTTTCCCACCAAGTTTCAGCCCGATCACTCCACTCTAATTTTTTCTTAGATTTTAGGTTTCCCCCTCCGAACTCCCCCACCCCGATCTCACCGGATACCAGATCCAACCCTCCAAACAGAGCAGATTGGTTCCGGTTAAGTCAATCACGTATCTAGGACCTCTGCTTATTTTCCCATCAAGTTTCATCCCGATCCCACCACTCTAAGCGTTTTCCAAGATTTCAGGTTTCCCCCCTCCAACTCCCCCCAATGTCATCAGATCTGGTCAGGAGTTAAAATAAGAGCTCTGAGACACGATATCATTCCAAACATCAAATTTCATTAAGATCCCATCACCCGCTCGTAAGTTAAAAATACTTCATTTTTTTCTATTTTTCCGAATTAACCGCCCCCCTCCCTCCCAGATGGTCAAATCGGGAAAATTTTCTATTTCTAATTTAATCTGGTCTGATCCATGATGCGCTTGCCAAAGTTCATCGTCCTAGCTTACCTGGAAGTGCCTAAAGTAGCAAAACCGGGACCGACAAACAGACAGACCGACAAACCGACAGAATTTGCGATTGCTATATGTCACTTGGTTAATACCAAGTGCCATAAAAACTGTCTTTCCATTTTATTCCAAATCAACTATCTATATTATTTAAATGAAAATGAGTTATTAACTAAAGAGGATTCGCCCCAGTAGCAAGTTTTACAATATTCTACATTGATTTGGTAACATCAGCATTATACGAATGACTGATACAGTGATTCATTAACATTAAGGTTATTAAACAGTTCGTGGTAACGAAGTGTAGTAAGGAGCGACCCTGCTCAATAGTAACAGAAACTCTAAAAAACGGAATTTTGATAAAAATGTATGCATCAAAAGAATCGGATTTTTTATGGTGATTTAAATATAGTACTTAAACCAAGTTTCGTCTTACCCATCAAAAGTTATGAGCCTAAGAAAATTTGCCATATTTTCGAAAAAGGGGTGTTTCCGCTAAATGGGGGTGTTTCCCCCATAGAATCTTCGTAAAAATCACACCATTAGATTCAACGTATCGGAGAACCTAACTGTAGAGGTTTCAAGCTCCTATCTGCAAAAATATGGAATTTTGTATTTTTTGCCAGATGAAAGATCACGGATGCGTGTTTATTTATTTTTTTTCAATTTTTTCTCCCAGGGGTAATTGTATCGACCCAGTGGTCATAGAATGTCGTCAGAGGGCTGATTCTAACGGAAATCAATAGTTGTAGTACCCTTTTTAAGTGACCAAAAAAGTGGAGGGCAGCTAGACTCTTCCACGTTCATTTTTTCCCCAATGTCACTAGATCAAGATTTTGAGATATTTGACATACTGGAATCCACATCTATATATGAGTGCAAGTCACTGATTTCGAATATGAGAATTAAATCAAACAGTTCGTAGTAACGAATCAAACAGTTTGTGGTAACGAAGTTTAGTAAGGAGCGACCCGGCTCAATAGTAAACGAAAATCTCAGAAATGGAATTTTTATACTGATGGATATATTAAAAGAATCAGATTTTTATGCTGATTTTAAATATGTAAGTTTCATCAAATTTAGTCGTTCTCATCAAAAGTTACGAGCCTGAGAAAATTTGCCTTGTTTTGGAAAATAGGGGGGAAACACCCCCTAAAAGTCATAGGATACGATTTTCTTAACGAAAATCACACCATCGCATTCAGCGTATCAGAGAACCCTACTGTAGAAGTTTCAAGTTTTCTTTGCCAGAAGACCGATCACGGGTGTTTGTTTATTTATTTACTTGTTTGTTTTTTCCCAGGGGTGATCGTATCGACCAATTGGTCCTAGAATATCGCGAGAGGGCTTATTCTAACGGAAATCAAAAGTTCTAGTGCCCCTCTTAAGTGACCAAAATTGGAGGGGATCTAGGCCCCCTCCCACGCTCCTTTATTTTCCCAAAGTCAACGGATCAAAATTTTGCGATAGCCATTTTGTTCAGCACAGTCGAAAAACATAATTACTATGTCTTTGGGGCTGACTTACTCCCCCACAGTCCCCGGGGGAGGGGCTGCAAGTTACAAACCTTGACCAGTGTTCACATACAGTAATAGTTATTGGGAAGTGTACAGACCTTTTCAGGGGGATATTTTGTTGGGGGGTCGAGGGGATGGGGCTGCGTGGTGATCTTTCCTTGGAGGAATTTGTCATGGGAGAAGAGAAATTCCATGCAGGATTTTCTAGCATTATTTAAAAAAAACAATGAAAAAATAAATATGAAAAAGTTTTTTTTCAAATGAAAGTAAGGACCAGCATTAAAACTTAAAACGAATAGAGATTATTACGCATATGGGGGGTTTATCTCTTCCTAAATACCTCGCTCTTTACGCTAAAGTGTTTTTAGTCATTTCGACTATTTATTCTACAGCCTTTGTGGTTCAGCGGTCATTCTTAAGGAATTGGGGCAAAATTAAAGCTTTAGGGTAAAGAGTGAGGTATTAACGAGTGGGCAAACTCCTCATACACATAATGAAAATATATGAATATAGACGTTCGTTACGTAAGTTAATTTGTAAATTACGTATATTTTATACTAATAAAAACGTTCGTTAAAAATAAAAAAATTCTAGTTGCCAAAAAATTGAAGGGCAACTGGGCCTCCTCCCTCACCCTTTTTCTCAAAATCGTCTGATTAAAACTAAGAGAAAGCCATTTAACAAAAAAAAAAATAATAAGCAAATTTCGTTTTATTTATTCAGTTGCGGAGAGCCGAAATCGAACCGAATTTTTTAACTGAAAGTAAGGAGCGACATTAAAACTTAAAACGAACAGAAATTACTCCGTGTATGGAAGGGGCTATTCCCTTCTCAACACCTCGCTCTTTACGCTAAAATTTGATTCTTTCTCTCAACTCTACTTTTTAAAATAGTAAAAAACTTTAGCGTAAAGAGCGGGTGTTGAAGAGGGAACAGCCCCTTTCATATACGGAGTAATTTCCGATCGTTTTAAGTTTTAACGTCGCTCCTTACTTTTAGTAAACTACTTCTAGTGCCCTTTTTGAGTGACCGAAAAATGGAGGACACCTAGGCCCGCTCCCACGCTCATTTTTCCCAAAGTACCAGGATAAAAATTTTGAGATAGCCATTTTGTTCAGCATAATCGAAAACCTAATAACTATGTCTTTGGGGAAAATTTAATCCCCCACACTCTCCGGGGGAGGGGCTGCAAGTTACTATCTTTGACCATTGTCAAACAGTTCGTGGTAACGAACTGTAGTAAGGAGCGACCCGGCTCAATAGTAACCAAAACTCTGAAAAATGGAATTTTGATACCAATAGCTACATCAAAAGAATCGCATTTTAATTCTGATTTTAAATATATAAGTTTCATCAAGTCTGATCTTACCCCTTATTTTAGAAAATAGGGGGAAACAACCCATTAAAGTCATAGAATCTTAACGATAATCACACCATCAGATTCAGCGTATCAGAGAACCCTAATGTAGAAGTTTCAAACTCGTATCTGCAAAAATGTGGAATTTTGTATTTTTTGCCAGAAGGCAGATCACGGATCCGTGTTTATTTGTTTTTGTTTTTTTTTTTCCAGGGGTGATTGTATCGACCCAGTGGTTCTAGAATCTTGCAAGAGGGCTCATTCGAACGGAAATGAAAAGTTCTAGTGCCCTTTTTAAGTGACCAAAAAAATTGGAAGGCACCTAGGCCCCCTCCCACGCTAATTATTTTCCCAAAGTCACCGGATCAAAATTCTGAGATAGCCGTTTTATTCAGCGTAGTCAAAAAACCTTATAACTATGTCTTTGGGGACGACTTACTCCCCCAAAGTCCCCGTGGGAGGGGCCACAAGTTATAAACTTTGAGCAGTGCTTACATATAGTAATGGTTATTTGGAAGTGTTCAGACGTTTTCTGGGGGATTCTTAGGTTGGTGGGGGGGGGGACTGAGAAGGTGTGGATATGTTGGGGGAACTTTCCTCGGAGGAATTTGTCATTGGGAAGAAAAGTTTCATGAAGGGAGCGCAGGATTTTCTAGCATTATTCAAAAAACCAATGAAAAAATAAATATGAAAAAGCTTTTTCAACCGAAAGTAAGGAGAAGCATTAAAACTTAAAACGAACAGAAATTATTACGCATATGATGATCTCACCTCCTCCTAATACCTCGCTCTTTACGCTAAAGCATTTTTAGTAATTTCAGCTATTAATTCTACGGCTTTTGTGATTCAGGGGTTATTCTTAAGAAATTGGGACAAAGTTTAAGCTTTAGTGTAATGTTCGAGGTACTGACGAGGGGGGTGAACCCCTTCATATACGTAATAAAAACATGAGAATACAGAAGTTCGTTACGTAAGCTAATTTGTAAGTTACGTATATCTTTTACTAATAAAAACATTTGTAAAAAACTAAAAGTTCTAGTTGCCTTTTAAAGTAACCAAAAATCGGAGGGCAACTAGGCCTCCTCCCTCGCTCCTTTTTTTCTCATAATCATTAGATCAAAACCACGAGACAACCAATTAGCCAAAAAAATGTATTTTATAAAAATATTTAACAAAAAAATATTTTATAAAACTCATTGTGGAATTTTGCAAGGTTTAGTCATTTTGGCTTTTGCTGGCTTGAAATCTTTAACCAAATTCTGGGTTTCTGCTTTCGCGTTGGCTCCTTATTTGAAGGTAAAGTCGCGTTCAGAGTCTAACTTCGCAACGTATAATGCTCTGCATAAAGTTTTATTAAACTGCGGCAAATTATAAAATCAGCATTGACACTGAAAAATAGAACTTCCCCTCAAATTTGCTTATTTACATAAAAAATAACCTTCAAGAAGATACAGGCAAGGACGAAATTAGGTTTAAATTTAGTGAAACAATTCAAACATTGTGCAAAGAGAATGTTTATTTTTATTGAAACTTCTACAAAAAAGCAATCAAACAAAAATGACGTAATTTACTTAGCTTTTACTGCGTTCAAATATGTGATGTTGCATCACACGTTACTTGCTTATCCTTTAAAATAAAGTTGCTGGCTCCCCGCCACTTCGTGTACATCCTGAGGGCGCTACTTCTGCCAAAGATGGCATACGGGGGACACGACCCCTCTAAATTTTTTCCCGATCCGTAAGACGTAACAAGACTGCACATAAACAGATTATAAATGTGTTTTTATACTTTTCTTTGTCCCCCAACCCTCTCCCCGAAAAAATAACCTACAATCAAAAGCCCTGTATACTTACTTCAACACAATGCCCAGTCCTACCGCGGGTGGTGCATGCCACCGGTTGTACAGGATTTTTGGAAAAGGGCCATTCGCTGTCCTCTAAAATAAGTCAAATTCCAAATCCAGTCTATCGATTAATAATAAAAATAAATCTGATGAAAGTAAAGAGCGAAGTTAAAACTTAAAACGGTCAAAATTACTGCTTTGCAGTTTCTGCAACATAATATTGAAAAACTGTTTCCAATAAACATGTTCGTGATATTTCCCTATATTTGTAGAATCCTGAAAAACTTGTGCTTTACTGAAAACGCAAAATTGACGTAACAAAACAGGGTTAGGAGCAGCAAATCCTGATGTAGACTGCAGTAAAAAAGGACTGTACAATTTTAATTCTCTAAAAAACTCAAGCAAAATTAGTTTTCAGTAAATCGCTAGTTTTTTAGAATTCTATAAACGTAGGAAAATATCACAAACCAGTTTATTTGCAACAGTTCTCTAATATTCTGTTGCATAAACTGCAAAGTAGTATTTTTTTAAGGTTCAACTTTGCTCTTTGCTTTCACTATAAAAACTTAGGTTTTTTAAAATTAATTTTTGTTCGTTTTTTAGGTTTAAACAGTGTTCGCAATGAAGTGTATAAAAAAAAGTCTTTTTCCAATTTAGGCGAAGAAACTATAGAAGTCAGTTTGAGTTTCTGTTAATATAGGGTATTAGATATAGGATTTACTTCGTGTCTCTCTTAAATTTTCCTTTAAAGGAATCTTTAATTTTGTCACATAAAAATGCTAAGGGATTTATTATTCTTGGCATTTTTGAAGAATTGTGAATAAAAATTCAACTTCTTTTTAAATTTTATCTTAAATACAGATTTTAGAAACCTGACGAACATAAAAAGAATTTAAGATGTGCAGTTAATATAATTTAAAAAAATTGTGTTATTAATATTGCAGTTTTTTCCGCAATGCTGCAAAGTATTTCAAACTTGTTGTAAGAAAATTTGCTCTCGTTATTTTACTTTTTGGCCTTCGACGTTTAGGAAAACTGATTTTTAAAACCAATGAGACATGCGCTCTCTGCTAGGATTATTTGAAGCTTAAACACTTTTTTGCACCTGTCTAATTACGATAAAGTCAGCCATTTTATTATTGTTTATAATACGAGAAAAACTCTAAAAACCAATTTATGACGACAGTTCGTTAGAATTATAGTTGGTATAATTGACATTCATACCAACTATGTATAGATATTTACATAGTTGATAGATATTTACTACTACTACTACTACTAATAACTCACTGCAGCACCAAGCCGCCTGAGGCCAACACAGCTACGCACGCTCCTTCTCCAACCTAATCTATTTAAAGCCTCCCTCTTTACACACTCCCAGGAAGTTCCTATTTCCTTTAAACATTTATTTATGACATCCTCCCAACCCAGACAAGGACGACCTGCTTTCCGTGTAGCCCCAGACGGTTGGCCAAAAAGGACAATCTTCGGTAATCTGTCATCCTTCATCCGTAGAACGGGGATGAAGAAATCACATGTAAAGATCACATGGATATTTAGGAGAGCTTTATCTTTAAAATTATTGGAACATACACTCTTTACTAGGATTATTCCAAGTTTAAACACTATTTGGCACCTGTCGATTCACAATAAAAGTTAACCATTTTTTTGGTTTAATCTATAATACGAGAAATACTCTGAAATCCAGTTTATGACAACAATTCATTAGAGTTATAGTTGATATTATTTACAGAAATTCGTGTTGTAGTCATTGCAATATTTCTGCCGCAATGCTGCTAACACTTTTGAACTTCTGATAAGAATGTAGTTTCATTGTCTTTGCTTCTTGGACTTGGACATTTTAAGAGAACTCATTATTAGAAATGAAAACTGCACCATCGGAATAACCATGGCCAACCCTATCCAGGATAATTAAATAGCCCATTTTTTATGCTCTTTTCAAAGATATATCTATAAAAAGCGTGTTGGTATGATCAAGAGCTTTGAATTGAGCCTTTCAACATCTCTCTACGATATTGCAGTTGTCTTCTAATCGTAATTTCTACGGCGTCAGTAGGTGTGTGTGTGGGGGGGGGGGAGTGGACTGCTCTCCCGTCTTTTTGCAGAAAAACACTAGTTTTTGGTATTTTCATTGAAAAAAATGAAAAAAAAACAACAAACAAACAATGAGTTACCCACGAATATATTGACAAATAAATACCCCTTTGATTTTTATGAATGGACACCACTAGCATAGTCTAGTTTTCTTAGTCAATAGGCAACCTATGAAATTTTTTAAGGGGACTAAGGGAAAGTATGTTAGACGGGAAAATTTTTAACCTTTGGTTTAAAGGTTTCAACGGAAATGATAATGGTTCCCCTTTCGGGTTTCCCAGCCTTTCCACTCCAGAAATGCCATCCAAAGTGTAATTTTTAGGTGCCTTATTAGCTTTGGAATGAGCCCTTAATCAGTTCTATATGATGTTCCAGTACACCACTAGTGGCGAAGAAAAAAAAGAAGCAGAAAAAAGAGACATCAGTGTTTCCCACGCAAAAAGTGATTTTCCCTTGTTCTTCCAGTGGGGAGAGGACTCTAACTCTTTATTAAAGTGTTTTGTATTATGACAATTTCAATGCTGCACTTTTGATTTCGATCCAGCCCCATTTATGAGAAGTCTCAGGCTCTTTTTTGATATTCTTATAAGTTCATTTTCGTAATTAGATTTTACTATCAAAATTTATCGAAATAATATTTTCCATTCTTGGATCAGCTGTTTATGTCAATTCTTTCTTACTGGACTGTTTTTTTTTTCATTGCGCACCTTTAAACTTTGGCCGTGTTAAGCCATTTACCAAGTTGTAGCTACTTCTGCAGCCATGAAATATTCCCGAATCTTGCAAATTTTAGCAGAAATTGACTGCAAATATTCACCTTTACTGGAAACAGTTGCTAGGTACTACGCAAAATTTCCCCCACGCTCAAAATGGCAAGATGTGCCGGTGATCATACTGATACAAGTACATATAGGAAGCAATTGTCCTCTAAGGTGAATTCTAAGAATACTATTGGAAATTTTTAATAATTTTTTTACCTAAGATCTTTTTATTTTTTAAACTTAAACAAGAAATATATGCCTCGATAAAAAAGTACCATCATCATTAAATAGGTAACTACGTAGTGATCACCATATATATATTTAGGCATGTTGATTGTATTTCAAGATTAAAAAAAGAAATTTTACTAGGAAGACTTAACGAACGAAGCTGTCAATCAGACATATTGACTGGAATCTACACAGCGACATCACTAGGTTGATTTTGCTCGACAAGTTTGCCATCTTCGCGTTAGCTTTAAAATCTAACCTTTTCTTCACTTTGTTTTGCCTCCAGGTAAACTGAATATTTTCTTCATGAACAATTTTGTGGTTATTTGCTTCCGTTTTAGAAGTAATTTCAGCCATTTTGAATAGATTATTGTTCACCGGGCTATTTTTATAAAGACTCCTTTTTTACTTTCATTTGTTTTGCCACCGGCTTGCAATATTATTATGAAAATAAACAATTCTTTTCTTGAAAGTAAGTGTAAAATACGAATATATTGTTAATGTTAATCTCAATTATTTTTTTCAGCCCCGTTTTAAAGTTTCATCCAACCCATTTGATAAATAAATACGGTAGCCTACAAATCCGACACTTTTAAACTTAGTTGCTCTAAGCTAACGATCTCGGATATATACGGTTTTTAATTAGTTTTTTTAGAAATGTTTTTATAAAAAATAACTTATAAAATGTGAATATATTCTGAAATAAGATTTCGAAAATACAAACATTATAAATTTTTATCTCAATCATTTTTAAACCTAGTTTTAAAGTTTCATCCAACCTATTGATAAATGGATACAGATGCTGCACTTAAAAATGTAATTGCATTTTACAGGCGATGTCGAATATCTACGATTTTCGGTTATATTTTTTATTAGATTTTTTTTCTATGAATATTTCTTATAAGGGTATATTAGAAGTTTTGATTTGAATATGTTCTATTCTTAAAAATCACAAACTTTGCAGATTTTACAACAACCATTTTTTTCAACCCAGTTAATAAACTTACATTCAACCCATTGGAAAATAAATACAGATTTCGGACTTCAGAATTTATTTGCGCCCAGCAAGTGATGACCGATAAATAAGAATTCTGATCAGTTGCTTATACAAACTTTTCTTATAGAATATCTTTTACACAGGAGGTTCTTATGAAAAGAAATTTATAAAATGTGAATGCCTTCTTAGTGTAGTATTTAAGAATACAAACATTTTGAATTTTACCCCAACCATTTTTTCCACCTAATGAGTAAATGTTCGTCCAGCTCACTCAGAATAGAATACAAATGCAGGACACTAAAATTTATTTCACAGGTTCTGTTTTCTTTAGCAAAGTTTCTTGGATAAAGAGGAAGGAATTCTTAAATCGCTGGAAAAGTTTGATCTTCCATATATATATAAATATATATATATATATATATATATATATATATATATATATATATATATATATAAATATATATATATACATATATATATATACATATATATATATATATATATACATATTATATATATATATATATATATATATATATATATATATATATATATATATATATATATATATGTATATATATATATATATATATATATATATATATATATATATATACATATATATATATATATATATATATACATATATATAAATATATATATATATATATATATATATATATATATATATATATATATATATATATATATATATATATATATATATATATATATATATATATATATATATATATATATATATATATATATATATATATATATATATATATATATATATATATATATATGGAAGATCAAACTTTTCCAGCGATTTAAGAATTCCTTCCACTATCTTAAAACCCAAATATGCATATATATAATATATATATATATATATATATATATATATATATATATATATATATATATATATATAGATATATATATATATATATATATATATATATATATATATATATATATATATATATATATATATATATATATATATATATATATATATATATATTCTAGTTCCTAGTCTTTAGAGCATCTTATATATGTTTTTGATAAGATGGTATAGCAAAGTGTTTTTGTCCAATATCACCATTTATCAGCACTTAATTGTCTTTTCCAGAAATATTTTTTGAGAATCTTTAAACAATCCTTCAAAAGAAGGATCACTTCGGACACTTTGTTTCTAAATTTAAATTAATTTCAATAAATACCTAATGATTTAAGCATAAAAATACTAAAAAAGCTTGTTTATGAGTAAAATATGAGCAAAAATATAACAAAGACTTGAATAAACCTAATGTTGTAAAGATGGTGGGAGCAGTGAAGATGTTAAAAGTAGAATAGCTAAAGCTCAGGGTGTTTTTTCACAGTTAAAAAAAGTTTGGAAGAATAGAAAGATAAGCCTACAAACCAAGATTAGAATATTGGAAGCTACAGTGATGACAGTGGTCAAATATGGCTCTGAAGCATGGACACTCCGAAAAGCAGATGAAAATTTACTAGATGTTTTCCAGAGAAATTGCCTACGGATTGTTCTGGGTACCCGGCTGACTGACCGTATTTCAAACAGTAGGTTGTACGAAAAGTGTGGTTCAATCCCGCTTTCTGGGGCTATAATGAAAGAAAGGTTGAGATGGCTAGGCCACGTTCTACGGATGAAGGATGACAGATTACCGAAGATTGTCCTTTTTGGCCAACCGTCTGGGGCTACACGGAAAGCAGGTCGTCCTTGTCTGGGTTGGGAGGATGTCATAAAAAAAGGATTTAAAGGAAATGGGAACTTCCTGGGAGGGTGTAAAGAGGGAGGCTTTAAATAGATTAGGTTGGAGGAGGAGCGTGCGTAGCTGTGTTGGCCTCAGGCGGCTTGGTGCTGCAGTGAGTTATTAGTAGTAGTAGTAGTAGTTTAAACCACTTGGTACTCGTCAATCAAATCAAACAACTGTTTTAATTCTGAGAATGTGTTTATGAGTAAATAATTACGTTTTTTATCTTAAAAGGGTTAATTAATGATTAACACTTTCACATGATGCAATAGATACTGGCGAAGTTGAATATATTCACAAATATATTTGTCTGTTTGGAAATTTGGTACTATATTTGTGGCCTTTTTGAATTGCCAACGATTCCTTTTCCATATCGGTGTTGGCCACTATCATTTTTTTTATTGATGCAGCATTAATTGGTTGACTTGTGGATTGATCTTTGCTTCGCAATATGGACCAAGTGTTCAGTCGAAAGCTGCCGAAGGGCTGACGGGGAAGGGAATATACAGTTAAATAAATTCCCAGGAAAAGCTAGGGATGCCGGATAAGACACAAATGGCCTTGGAGGAAATTTCTAATTTGTCGTTTCTATAAAAATCAATTAGCACGTTTTCTTTGTCGCTATGAGCTATGTTTGCGAAAACAACTAAAAAACTGTATTAAATAAATATTTTACTTGACTTAGGGTCTGTTTTCTAAATTAATTTTAACGTTGATCTGACAAAGCAGATTTAAAAGTTAAAGTTTTTCAGAAACATATTCATTTTAAACATTTTCCCCCTCATAGGGCTATATATTTGTCAAAATAAACTTAATCGAGTTTTTAGGCAAAATAAGGAGAAGAAACAATGGAGAATGGTGAGACCCGCGTTAAATTATTTCTAATCAATTTGCAGGTTGCGGGAAAACCGTCAGGATATATTTCTCAACCATGACCGGTCAAATCTATCGATCAAAAATTTAAATATTTGAGAGAAATTAATTTTTTGGGGGAAGGGAAGGGTTTACAAAACAGAGTTTTTGTTATCGTTTGTTAATAGGTAGGAGGGTTAGGAGGGCATTGAATTTACCCTGATGAAAACCAATGAAAACTCATGAAAGAGAAAAAAATCATAGGAGAATTGTTTTCAAATTGTTCACCAGGTCCTTGAAAAAATTGGACCCTAGACGTTTGTCTTATCTCGCAGCTAGAAGTACCTTCCCTAAAGGAATCAACCCGAGGATTGAGGTTGGGAGGTGGGAATTTATTTATAATTCTGGGGGGAAGGGGAAAATTTGTCCTCTTTTTGATAAGAATACCCAAAAATGGCCTTTTTCAATGAAACACCACCCTGTTGTTCGTGACAACGTTGCTTTCTATCGCTTTATGCGTTTACTTGATGTGTCAAGTTGTGCTCTCTGTTGGCTAGGATTATTATTAACAAATCTGATACTTAAGTATTATTAAATAAAAAAAGTTTTTTTTTAAGTGAAAGTAAGGAGCGATATTAAAACTGAAACGAACAGAAATTACTCCGTACATGAAAGGGGCTGTTCCCTCCTCAACACCCCGCTCTTTACGCTTAAGTTTGACTCTTTCTCTCAACTCCACTTTTTAAAACAGTAAAAAACTTTAGCGTAAAGAGCGGGGTGTTGAGGAGGGAATAGCCCCTTTCATATACGGAGGAATTTCTATTCGTTTTAGTTATAATATCGCTCCTTACTTTCAGTTAAAAAAAACTTGTTTTTTTATTTAATTTCTGAACGTTTTTGAATTAATGTATGTTTTGATTTTGGCTCTCCGCACATGAATAATTAAAACGAAATTTGTATATCAATTTATTTAAATGGATAAATGGCTATCTCATAGTTTTGATCGGACGATTTTGAGAAAAAAGGAGCGGGGGAGTAGGTCTAGTTACCCTCCAATTGTTTGGTTATTTAAAAGCCAACCAGAACTTCTAATTTTTTACGAACGTTTTTATTAGTAAACATATACGTAATTTACGAATTAACTTACGTAACGAACTTCTATATTCGCATGTTTTATTACGCATATGAGGGGGTTTACCCACTCGTCAATACCTCGCCCTTCAAACTAAAGCTAAAATTTGGTCCCAATTCCTTAAGAATGACCCCTGAATCACAAAGGCCGTAGAATAAATAGTTGAAATTAATAAAATCACTTTAGCGTAAAGAGCGAGGTATTAGGAGGATGTGAACCCCTCATATACGTAATAATTCCTGTTCGTTTTAAGTTTTAATGCTGCTCCTTACTTTCAGTTGAAAAACTTTTCATATTTATTTTTTTATTGTTCTTGAAAAAAATGCTCAAAAATCCTGCGCCCCCTTCATGGAAATTTTCTTCCCCAATGAAAAACGCCTCCATGGAAAGTCTTCCCCGCATAACCCCTCCCCTCAACCCTCCCCCAAACCAAAGACATTTTTTCCTCAGAGGTGAGCAGACCTTAATAAATTTCAAGTATGGGAGGGAGGTAACGGTTTGGAAGGGAAGCTATTCGTCAGGAAAGTTAAAATATATAAGCTTTAAAAATTTGCCCTTTTTATATTTTTATAGTCTGCTAAGAAAAGAAGGGGGTCTAGTGCATGACCTTTCTTGATCAAGACTGAAAAAACTGAATGGACAATAATGAACCGAAACTAGACTGAAATCGAAAGTAACATGAATTGTTCTAAATCGAAAATCAGAAGTATTTTTGTATTCCACAACGCGGTTCAACACGACCAATCAGATGTATGTTGTCAAAAATATCACCAACACATGTGCCATGTCGTGAGCTGTCTACCGTTTCTGAAAACCAGCTCACATGTTCCCAGCTTAACAGCAAACGAGAAGTAGAACGAATCCACTTAGAAAGATCATCTAAGAATTCCTGTGAAATTTTTAAATATTCAGAGCAATTGGGATGTTTTTGACTAATAATTTTGTTTTTCTCGTATCCAAACTCTATAAAACAATCCATCTAACCTTTCAAAAATATCAAAAAGTATTGACAGATAAGAATTTTTAGGTTAATTTCAGGACCATACAATTTGTGCTGTGTAGAAAGCTTCTGATATGGCATTTTACCAAATCCAAAACAAAAGCTCATACAATCCTTCTTACTTTCTGTTTACTCATAAAAAAAAATCGAGTAAATTTACCTTGAAGATGCTAATACTTTTACCAACCATCCTAAGCATAATCTCAGATTAAAAAAACAAATTTACTGGGTAACAATGTTTGCTTTGTGAAACCTTCAAAAGACGAGTATATTATTTTCAGCGGGAATTATGCAGGGAGATGATTAAGTACACAAAAGCCGAAAAAGAAGACTTTATATAGTCTGACAAATCATAAAGCAAAAGAGGTTACTTTACAGCAGTGGTCCTCAAACTTATTTAGACACTGTAATCCTTTTTACCCATAAAACATTTTAGGTACGCTATATCAGTTGCCGGTACTAAGTAAACTATACCTCAAACATAAATAAAATTACCAGTCCTAGAGTTAAAGGGATTGTTTTATTTTTGTTGTCTGGCCACATACCCCCTAAAAATTTGCGTACTCCCGAGGGCTCGCGTACCACAGTCTGAGAACCACTGCTATACAGTAACTATACATTATCCCAGTTGCTACGCGAAGCCAATAGTTCCTAAACGCTCTAAGCAGACAATCTGAGAGATTTTTCATTTTCTATAGAAGTCATCAGACTTCATGGCCTCCTTTTTATGGCACTTGGTATTAACAAAGTGACATATAGCAATCGCAAATTCTGTCGGTCTGTCTGTCGGTCCCGTTTTGCTACTTTAGGCACTTCCAGGTAAGCTAGGACGATGAAATTTGGCAGGCGTGTCAGGGACTGGACCAGATTAAATTAGAAATAGTCGTTTTCCCGATTTGACTATCTGGCGGGGAGTGGGGACCGGTTAATTCGGAAAAATAGAAAAAATGAAGTATTTTTAACTTACGAACGGTTGATCGGATCTTAATGAAATTTGATGTTTGGAAGGATATCGTGTCGTGTCAAAGCTCTTATTTTAAATCCCGACCAGATCTGGTGACATTGGGGGAGTTGGGAGGGGGAAACCTAAAATCTTGGAAAACACTTAGAGTGGAGGGATCGGGATGAAACTTGGTGGGAAAAATAAGCACAAGTCCTAGATACATGATTGACATAACCGGAACAGATCCGCTTTCTTTGGGGTGGTTGGGGGGTGGGGAGGGTTAATTCTGAAAAATTAGAAAAAATGAGGTATTTTTACCTTACGAACGGGTGATCGGATCTCAATGAAATTTGATATCTAGAAGGATATCGTGTCTCAAAGCTCTTATTTAAATCCCGATCAGATCTAGTGACATTGGGGGAGTTTGGGGGGGGCCTAAAATCATGGAAAACGCTTAGATTGGAGGGATTGGGATGAAACTTGGTGGGAGAAATAAGCAGAAATCTTAGATACGGGATTGAAATAGTTGGAACGGATCCGCTCTATTTGGGGGAATTTGGGGGGGGGGAAGGTTAATTCTGAAAAATTAGAAAAAAATGATGTATTTTTAACTTACGAAAGAGTGATTGGATCTTCATGAAACTTCATATTTAGAAGGACCTCGTAACTCAGATTTCTTATTTGAAATCTCAACCGGATCCAGCGTCATTGGGGGGAGGCAGTTGGGGAAGGGGACTGGAAATCTTAGAAAATACTTAAAGCGGAGAGATCAGGATGAAACTGGATGGGAAGAATAAAAACAAGTCTAAGATACGTGAGTGACATAACCGGACCGGATCCACTCTCTTTGGTGGAGTTGTGGGGGGATAATTAGGAAAAATGAGGTATTTGTAACTTACGAACGGACCGGAATTCTTGGAAAACGTAAACATTGGGGTATTTTTATCGTACGAATAGGTGATCGGATCTTAATGAAACTTGATATATAGAAGGACTTTATGTCTCAGATGCTCCTTTTTCGACTCGACTTGGATCCGGGGACATAGGGGATTGGAGGAGGGAAACAGAAATCTTGGAAAAGGCTTATAATGGAGAGATCGGGATGAAATTTGATGAGAAGAATAAGCACAAGTTCTAGATACGTGATTGACATAATTGGAACAGGTCCGTTCTCTTTGGAGGAGCTTGGGGGTGTTAGTTTGGAAAAATTAGAAAAATTGAGGTATGTTTAACTTAAGAACGGGTGATCGGATCTTGAGGAAATTTTAAATTTAGAAGGAATTCATGTCTCAGAGCTCTTATTTCAAATCCCGACCAGATCTGTTCGCATTGGGGGGAGTTGGAGGGGGAAATCCGAAATCTTAGAAAACGCTTAGAGTGGATGAATCTGGATGAAGCTTGGTGGATAGAATAAGGAAATGTCGTACATACGTGATTGACGTAACCGTACAGGATTCATTCTCTTTGGGGGTGTTGGGGGAGGGGTTCAGTGCTTTGGCGAGTTTGGTGCTTCTGGACGTGCTAGGACGATGAAAATTGGTAGGCGTGTCAGGGAGCTGCACAAATTGACTTGATAAGGTCGTATTCCCCGATTCGACCATCTGGGGGGCTAAAGGGAGAGGAAAAATTAGAAAAATGAGATATTTATAACTTACGAGTTGGTGATCAGATCTTAATGAATTTTAATATTTAGAAGAACATCTTGACTCAGAGCTCTTGTTTTAAATCCCGACCGGCATTAAGCCTCTGATTTTCCTTTTAAATCAATCTATTGATTCTTAGAATTTTGTTAGAGCTCATACCATATGAGCTCTTGGCTCTTAGCTCTTCTGGCCTCGTCACAAGTGCCATATGAGCTTTTAGTTTTTGTTTCTTCTTATAGTAGACAAATAAAAATAAATGCATACAGTATTTAAAAACATAAGCATAGTATTATATATATATATATATATATATATATATATATATATATATATATATATATATATATATAGTATATATATATATACATAGTATATATATATATATATATATATATATATATATATATATATATATATATATATATATATATATATATATATATACATAATATATATATATATAACATTATATAACATAATATATATATATAACAGTCTGTTATAGGTATAAGTTCAGCTGGGCCCGTAATGAGAAGACAATCAAATATATATATATATATATATATATATATATATATATATATATATATATATATATATATATATATATATATATATATATATATATATATATATATATATATATATATATATATATATATAATATAATATATATATATATATATATATATATATATATATATATATATATATATATATATATATATATATATATATATATACATATATATATATATAGTTCAGCTATAGGTATAAGTTCAGCTGGGCCCGTAATGAGAAGACAATCAAATATATATATATATATATATATATATATATATATATATATATATATATATATATATATATATATATATATATATATATATATATATATATATATACATATATATATATATATATATATATATATATATATATATATATATATATATATATATATATATATATAAGTTTAAGCTTATTACAGTCTATACAGTCTGTTGTAGGTATAAGTTCAGCAGGGCCCGTAATGAGGAGACAATCAACTTAAAATTGGAATAGGACTTAAGAAGAAGTACTTGAAAAAAAAAATGGTCTAAGGGATTGATTGGTCAGAACCTGTTTTTCTGCAATTTAACTTTGGTAATCACTTGGAATAATAAAACGATCTTATCTAACAATGCAAATATATATTCGTCTTTGGTCTCTGTCGGCGAGGAATTGAGTTTCACACATTATGGAAAACTAATTAAATTGTTCAAATTATTAAAAAAAGTTGGCACAAAAATATCCAAATATTTAACCCTAGACAGGCCACTATAGGAACGAATACCAGGGAAAATCTCCACCGCCTCCTATGCAGTATCTGGGTCAGAACATTGACAAAAAAAAAGTTTTACACTATTTATTCAAAATTGTCAATTTTAGACCACGTTGTAAAAATGTGACATTAGCCTCTCGAGCATATAAAAATAGGGCATTTTCACTTGGTGTGGAAGGCTTTAAAGCAATTGTTTTTGTTTGTAGGGCACAGTCGAATTTCACATTTTTCTCATTAAAAAGTAGTATATCCTGATTTGCGCTCTTTGCAGTGGCTCTGCTTCTCAATATTTTTTGGTCAGTGGTCAATTCCATCGGCTTGAGCAGAAATTGCCAGTCGGATTCGATTGCGACTTCGAATGGGGCTGGGAGTTTCTTCGACATCTTCGGATGTTGTATCACCTTTACGTCGGGCATCACATATACCGAGGCATACAACCCTGGTGCAACTTCAGACCTGAAGGATTTCAAGATCATCGGTTTGTCTTTCCTTGAAGTGAGGGCTTTGACGTCTGACCTGCAAAGAAGCCAATTATTGCAGATAGATGTGTCCAATAAGCCACCAGAAGATTCTCATATTCTATTTTCGTCTTCGAAGATGAGTTCGACACATCTTCACCAGCATCTCTGATAAATATACACTACTTATGTGACGGTTGTACTCATAAACAATGGCTGGCCTTGAAACTTCAACCCTGGATTTATCTTTAATTTTCCAGCGTCTGCACGTATCCTTTGGCGTTATTCCTGCATACGTTGAAGCCAAGCCAACCATGTTGTTATCCAACCATTTCACTACAATAACGCCAGAATGAATGTCAGCCCTTTAATCGGAAGTTCCTCTCTCTTGTTTTTTCATTTCACATCTGTGAGGAGCGGGCATCTCTTTAGCCGTACTTTGTTCAACGTACCAATACAAGTGAGTCCTTTAATTTTGAGCAAACTCATTAGTTTCGAGCTTGGAAACCAGTTGTCAAAGTAAATCTTGTAGTTCATGTAGTTCGGTAAGGTACTCATCAGACGTAAAACTATATTACCTCCAATTCCAAGATGTGGCTCTATGTCATCTTCAAATAGAGTGCCCTTACCTTGATAAACTTCAAAATCATGTACAAGAACTGACACACCAGTTCTTGTGAACACTTTTTTCCCCCGCTTCGTCATCTTTTTTGGGAGATAATGTCTCAAGTTGCTTCGCCCCTTGAAAGGAATCATTTGCTCGTCAAACGAGTGGTGTTCTTCGGGACTGACTTCGAGAAACTTGGAACGGATATGACTCAGGACGGGTCGAAACTTGTATAGCTTGTCAGTTCCTTGTTCTTCAGATTTCTTGGCCTTTTCATTGTCGTCGAAAAGAAGAATACATTTGATCTTGTCAAACATTTTTCGGCCCGTCTAATTGGCAATTACAGGGTGGTAGCTGCTTCCCAATGCATTCGATAAATAGGGAGCCTTTATCACCTCCCAATAATAGAATAATACTCATGAAAACTTCTATCTCTTCGACAGTGAAATAGAGGTTGCATCCCTCCGTTTGAAGTGCATAGACGTCACTTTGTTCAACTATCAGCTCAAGAATTGTTAAGGAATTTTTGGAAGTATTTCAGTGGAGTTTCCAAAATGCCTAGAACTTGGCGAGGCTTTTCTTTCCAAAATATTATCAACTTTTTTTTATCTCTACTTTTCTCCAACCGAATTTTTCTTGAACTTTCGATTTCTTATTTGATTTTTCAGTACTTGCTACTACTGGTTGCTGTTGCTGACTAGAGGGAGGAGTTTCTCCGAGTCATCGTCGCCGGGTTCACTGCGAGCCTCCACGTCATCCTTTTCCAAAAAGAAGTGCCGATTGTCCAGTAGACGCAGCGTGTCGGCATCAGGATCATTGATAAGATTTTCTGAAGACAGTAAGCCTGGATCATTGTCATCATCATCATCCAACAAGTCTGACAGCATCTCTTCTGGAATATCAAAAATATACTTGGCTGCCTCTTCTGCGTCAATTTGGCGATTTTAAGCTCTTTTTCTTAGTCTGTCGTAAGATTCCACCATCTAGAAAGGAAACAAACATTAGGCTTATTGCACACCTGCCTACTCAATGATCCACCATCCCTGAGTGGTGGCGTGAGCTACTATGTAGACGGAACCCCTCCAACATAATTGCTGAAGTAAAATCATACTGTTTCCTTCATCCTTTTTATTTGTTTTGTTTAATTGTTCGTTTCACAGTTTTGAGCAACGATCGCCTGATGTTTTATTTTTACAACATAAGAAAATATATCTTGCTACTGATTCAAATTCTTGTCCACATCATGAATTACATCTATAATAATTCAAAATAGTATATATTTTGTACACATAGGATAGGCGAGGAGTCTCACACCTTTTGTTTTATTTCCAGTTTCTAGCTTAAAAAACACCTACCTTTTCATTATTTTTTCTTGTCCCTTGGTATAGTGACTCATGCTTAGCCCACGTATCACACAGCAGTTCCCCGAAGGCATCAATTGTGAGTGCTATGTTTCTGCATTATCAAAAGATGCTGCTAAAAGCAATACTTTTGTCACAGCAAGATGACAGTCTAAGCTCAAAAAGTACAGTGTTGTTTTTCTACAGCAACTGCCCCTACAGGGTTAAGATCGCCCCTCAACAGATATTTCAGAAAATAGCAAAAACAGCGTATCCAAAGTTAAGTGGTTCTTATTTTTTGCATCTATCTTCAGAAGAGATACATCCAAATATTTCAGAACCAGGGACCATTTAAAGGGCAAGGGTCAGGTCAATTGCCCTTGGATTTTGAAAAAATGTATCCCTTGTTGTATTTCCATTGGAACAAAAATCATCACCTCTCGATAAGACAAATACCATTTTTGTACCTGCATGACAAAAAAAAAAAAAAAAAAAAAAAAAAAAAAAAAAAAAAAAAAAAAAAAAAAAAAAATACTAGCCTCCCCACCAACTTTTTCTTGAAGTGTGCCCCTGTTTTGGAAGTGGGCTCAATGTATATTTGGTAAAATGGTAAAATAAAGAAAGAAACACCATAATTTGTATTTGTTACAAGAAGGGATTAATAGCGTACAAAAATTATAAAACCATCCCTCAAAACATACATTTCATAAAATTGCAAAATCCTGTCTCTAAAGCTAAGAAGTTTTTCTCTTTTCACTTTTAAATAGCTGTATTTTCTTTTAAATAATGTTCCTAATTAATTACATATTTATAGGTGCATTCTTGATACCCTATTTTATTGCAATGGTAGTATGCGGCATACCAATCTTTTTTCAAGAAGTTGCTCTTGGACAATATCTTGGTTCTGGCGGTATGACACTGGTTGGCTCCATAGCTCCGATGTTCCAAGGTAATTTTTAAAAGTTGTCAGGTAAGTAAAGCAATTGTGAATGCCCATAATCTGGGGGTTGAGATAAGTTCAAACTTAGGTCCCTATATTTGAAAGTAGATTTCTACACAAAATAAAGTTTTCTTGATCATCCTGTTTAACAATGGTGCTAAAGTATGAAGACAATAATCTTTAACTTCTAGAACCTTTTTTCCCCTCTTTTGGAGAAGGAGTATATTTCATGAGGAGTCGACCTAAGTGTGATTTTAATGACCTTACTCGCTGCTAGATCTTCTGTATTATAAATTTTGAGATTTTTTATTGCTAATTAATCTTACAAAGGACATCCGGGGACATCACTTTATGACAATTAAATAAAAAACAAGTTTTTTTAACTGAAAGTAAGGAGCGACCTTAAAAATTAAAACGAACAGAAATTACTCCGTATATGAAAGGGGCTGTTCCCTCCTCAGCGCCCCGATCTTTACGCCAAAGTTTGACTTTCTCTCAACTCTACTTTTTTAAACATTAAAAAACTTTAGCGTAAAGAGTGGGGCGTTGACAAAATTTCAGTTTTAGGAAGAAAAATTTATTTTGCAGTAATACAGTAAAGATTTATTTGTCTCCATTTAGTGGAAATTGGTTATTTTCATCAAATGGGCTAATGCGAGGTAGATGTCTGTTCAGTTTGAACAGAGACGTTCCTGCTGAGCTTGGAAAGAAGGCAGATGTAAAATAATGATAACTTTCATTTACTACTTAAAGTGGACACAATACAGGACTTACAGGTCCTTATAGGCAACAGAACCTATAGACATCAAAAGGCTGTAGGTGACAATATTAAATACTTAGTCTTCAAAACAAAAGGTAAATTGGTAAACACTTACTATGCTAAACAATGTAGCATCGGAACAGTCCAGTTGATCGAAAATATATATGTTACGACTTCTTATCTTTTCAAGCTGGGTATACATAAACTATATGACTAGAGTGTTTTGGGGGATAAAGGGGTTTTTAATTATTTTTTTTTAATTCCACGTTCATTTCACGGATGCGTGTTTTTTTTCAGGGATGATCGTATCAAATAATCGTCCTGGATGATCGGGAGAGGGCGCATTCGAACGAAAATTAAAAGTTATATTTTCCGTTTTTAAGTGTTCAAAAAGATTGGACGAAAACTAGCCCTTCTCCCCTTTCCCCGCCTCTTTTTTCTCCAAACTCTCCCATCAAAATTTTTACATAGCTGTTTTGTTCAATATAGTTGAAAGATCCAATAACTATGTCTTTAGGGGTAGCATGACCCCACAGTCCGTGGGGAGAGGCCTGTAAGTTCTAAAACTTGCCCATTGTGAATATATAATATATACTATTGGGGAATGTGCAGACATTTTTGTTGGGAGGGGATTTTGTGCTTGGTTTGGGTTTCGATAGGGTGAATTTCCCGGGGGAAGTTTTACAATGGCAGATTTAACAGAGTCCTATATGAGATTCTTTTTAATTGTCTTACTCTCTCTTTGCCAACTCAATTTTGGATGTGGAGATGTTCCGGGGGAATTACTTGGGGGCTATTTTCAATTTCAGGGGAAGAATTTCTACAGAAGGGGGGATTTGTGACGTGACTGAATAAAATGATTGTAAATTAGTCATTTTCAAATGAGAGTATGCTAATGATAATTTTTCAGGTTTAATCGTCTCGAGAAATAGTACGGTTGGGGTAGTATTTTCAGCGAGGAGGGAACTGTCTCGATGGAAATTTTACGGGCGGGGGTATTTTACGCGGTAAAAAATTTCCACGGAAGTTTTCCTTAAGGGGGGGGGGGATATTTCATGGACGGTAAGCCAGATTTACCAGCATTAGAACATTTAGAAAATTAAATCTAAAAATAGTCTTTTGACTAAAAGTAAGGGCCAGCATTAAAATACAAAACGAACAGAAATAATTATGTTTATGAAAGGGTTGCCCCTTCCTCAATACCTTGCTCTTTACGCCGAAGTTTGAATATCCGTCCCAAATTTTAAAGAACGGCTACTGAAACACAGAGGCCTTTTAATTTGAATAGGAAGCTTTTTTTTTTAATGCTAAAAGTTTTAGTGTAAACAACGAGATATTGAGGAGAGGGAAACCCCTTTATATACAGAATAATTTCTGTTCGTTTTGAGTTTAGTACTGCTCCTTAAAAAAAAAAAAAATTTTGATTTAATGGAAATATCTAAAACCAATTGATTTTATTCTTGATATTTGATTCCGTGCCTCATTTTGATAGCTTGTAGCAATAATAACGCTATTATCAATAAATTGATTATTGATAATAATCAATAGTTTGACACCTCTTGATAACAGTTGATAGATAGTTTCTCGAGTTGGATCTTTTGCGAAAACTCTTTTGAATAGTTTCCTTAATCTAAACCAAGCTACCGATAATAATTATTGACAATTTACAACACGATTTTTGACACTTGTTTTCAATATCTAGCCTTGGCAACATTTGGCACGAGACCATTAACAATGTGAAATTAAACTCTTGCGCAATATTTTTTTATTGTAATGTAGGAACAAGCTGGTCCCCAGGTAAGAAGTTGGATTTAATAGACCAAATATCAGCATATCAAATCCCCCATCCCTGAGCTGCAATTCTTATCTATCTTTCAATTCGAATCTTGTTTATTCATTTCTGTCGTGTTTTGTGCTTTTGACCATTGACCCGGTTGTTCCTTCCTTTGTGTCCATCTTTAACTTCTTGACTTATGGATTCTAATTTTCCTTGGTGTTGTTTTTACTTAATAATCTTTCCTTACTCTCTTTAGTGTAATTGGCATAAAACATGAATTTATCTGGCATAAAACATGAATTTATCTATTCAGTATTTGATCATTGTTTTTGGAATAGATCTATTTCTTTATATGCTCCAAACTATAATTCAATTATATTATATCTAGTTTGTATATAGCATGGCTATTCAGTGCCCGAGTCTACAACTGAAGATATATTTGTATTTATTTTTGAGTACCTTAAAGTATCAGTAATTCGTCCTTAACCTCTGCCACATTCCCACTTTGCAGCTTAAGCTGAAATTTATTTCGACAGACGACTATCCCAAAGTTCTAAGAGAACTGAAAGGTAAGCCATAAAAAACAGACAGTTTGCTTGTAAAAGAAGGTCATTAGTCAAATACTTGTTTTTACTAGCTTAAAACTTCATACAAAAGAACCAATCAGTTTCTGCATTCCTTTTACTGGCTTAAATATTCCACGTGGCAACAACAGGTAACAAACACGCCGTTGTTTGGCCTCCCAAATACGCAGTTGTTTGACTTGTACTTATTACTTGGCTTTGCAAAAATATTCCAAAGATCGGATTGGCTTGCAAAAATATGACAAGGAAATATACGAATAGAGCTAAAGCAGGTGTATTAACGTGGAAATTTAGCTTAAACAGGAAATAGCTTGGGCAAAAATTAGAGTTGAAATAGGCATATAAAACCAGTTGCCCCTCAAAGAAACAGATGCTTAGTCTGTAAAGAATAATAATTTTGGTAAAAATGTTAACTATTTTTTTTTTGTTATTTTAGAGGTTTAGTATTTTCCATAAAATGAGTCAGTCACATTTTCAAGGTGGGGTTATTTTTCTTTCAAGAAATTTGTATTTTAATTTCTTGGGAATCAGAAAAAATTTGAAGTATAAACTCACAAAAATTCTTTAAAGGTTTCAATCTTCTTCCTTAGAAATTGCTAGAAAAAATAGAAACGGATGGAACAATCATTATTTTTTTTATCCTCATTTGAATCATCTTTTATCTACATTTGTGTTTAAACAATAATTGTATATCTGGTACTACTATGTTCTTATTCATGATATTAAATAATAAATTCCGCTTGATGGTTCGTTTTCAGAAGTGCTTTTTGTATCTTAGCCGTTATCCGATTGTGTTTTTATGGCACTTGGTATTTACCAAGTGACATACAGTGATCGCAATTTCTGTCCGTTGGTCTGTCTGTCTGTCTGCCGATCGGTCCCTGTTTTGCTAGTTTGGGCAATTCCAGATAAGCTAGGACGAGGAAAATTGGCAGGCGTATCAGGGACCAGACCAGATTAAATTAGAAATAGTCGCTTCCCCGATTCGACCATCTGGAGGGAGCGAGCGAACGAGACAGTCGAGAAGAATTTTATTTGCCGCGGGTGTGGAATTTGTAGGGGAAGGGGGTTTGTGGAATGACGGTTAATTCGGAAAAATTAGAAAAAATGAGGCATCTTCAACTTACAAACGGGTGATCGGATCTTAATGAAATTTGATATTTGGAAGGATCTTGTGTTTCAGAGCTCTTTTAAATCCCGACTGTATCCGGTGACATTGGGGGGAGTTGGAGGGGAAAAGCGGAAATCTCGGAAAACGCTTAGAGTGGAGAGATCGGGATGAAGCTTGGTGGAAATAATAAGAACAAGTCCTAGATACGTCATAACATAACCGGACCGGATCTGCTCTCTTTGGGGGAGTTAGGGGGATTTCCGGTGCTTTGGGGAGTTCGGCGCTTCTGGGCGTGATAGGACGATGAAAATTGGTAGGCGTGTCAGGGACCTGTACAAATTTACCTGATAACAGTCGTTTTCCCGATTCGACCATCTGGGGGCTGGAGGGAATCGTGAAAATTGAGGTATGTTTATCCCATGAATAGGTGATCGGATCATAATGAAACTTGATGTATTGAAAGGTATCATGTCTCAGATGCTCCATTTTCAATTAGGATCTGATCCAGGGGGATTGGGGACTGGAAAGAGGAAACAGAAATCTTGAAAACCGGAAATCTCGGAAAACGCTTAGAGTGGAGAGATCGGGATGAAACTTGATCGGAAGAATAAGCACAAGTTCTAAATCCGTGATTGACATAACCAGACCAGATTCGATCTCTTTGGGGGAGTTGGGGGGATTTCTAGTGCTTTGGCGAGTTCGAGAATAAGCACATGTTCTAGTTGCATGATTGACATAACAAGGCTGGATCCGATCTCTCGTCACAAGTGCCATATGAGCTCTTAGCTCTTGTTTTCCTTAAAAATTTGCTATGAAATTTTTCAATGGAATAAGTAGTATGAGCTGAATAGCAATGTGAGCTGAAAGTATTAAGTTGAAATGGAGCATAGATTTATGAGAAAAGCACTTGTAGAAAAATAAAGGTTAAATATCTTAATAATTCAATTCAATTCATTTAATTACAAATTGATATAACACATAAAATTCATCGAAGTGGCTGCCCAAAGAAAGACATAAAAGCACTTGATACTGGGCGACCACATATATAACAAACACTTTACAAACATAACTCTTAGCAAACGAACAAAATAAAAAAAACGAAATTATGACCAATCCCTAATTATAAAAATAAATAAAAAAAGAAAAGAAACGGAAAAAAAATCATCTGTGAACCAAGACCCAAAAGATTTTTTTTTCCTTTTTCTCTTAAATAAACCAAGGTGCTCTCTGGAAGAGAATTCCGACCTTAGGACCTAGATATCTGGCAGAAAAACCTGCTCTAATTCCACTTCTGTATTCAGTGACTAAATTCTCAGCATTGTAGGCACTATAACTATAATTTGATTTATTGTCTCTGTAAAAACCATGAAATACCTCCGGACTGATACAATTCCAGCACTGATCCTAGAATACTCCTGCTATGGAGTCACGAAGTTGCTCGGCATTTAACACTTTAAGTTTATTATAACATGTCTCTGTGTTATTGACTTTTCCCAAGTGTCCACCAATAAGTCGTATAGTTTTATTTTGAAGAATTGGTAATCGTTTAAAATTTGAATAAAAGTTACTTGACCACAACACACATCCATATATGGATTGACAAGATTTATGCATTTAGTTTTGACAAGATTTATGAAGACACTAAATTTCAGCTTAGGGGGGCAAACTGGGCTAACATTTGCCCCCCTGGCATGAAGCAAATTGCGCCGCTGTCATGCGCTATTGTAGATCTTTAAATATGCTACTCCTTCTAAAATGAATCATTTTCCCAGTGACATAATGTAGTAAATTGAAATTAAGCCAGCCCTGATGAAATTTGATGCTAGCTTCAACCTTGCGATAAGCCACAGTAGGCCACTAATCATGCGTGGAAGTTGTTTGAAATACACCAGAGTTCCCACAGCAGGAATTACTATGTAATTATTCTATTTTATACATAATTAGTAATAATATATATATATATATATATATATATATATATATATATATATATATATATATATATATATATATATATATATATATATATATATATTTATATATATATATATATATATATATATATATATATATATATATATATATATATATATATATATATATATATATATATATATTTATATAACAATAGCAACCGCAATTTCTTGCAAATTCTAAAAAAAATGAATATAGTAGAAGATACATTGATAAGCGTGTTAGCGTGCCCCATGTGCATTGATGATAATGATGATAAAGGTTTTTTTTTAGATAATAATTGATTTGTTTTTATTTGGTCTCTGTATTGGGTTTCGAAGTTTGCTACAAGATTTATTTTTTCAGTTTATTCTGTTTTAGGGTTTGATCCCGGCCTAGCTTCTGATTTCAGAGATTTTTCAGGTGGAAAATTAGATTATTATTTTCCTGGATTCCTTTTATTTTTGTTTCTCTGCTGTTTTTTTTCTTGCTATAGAGCTCTACGGGGGAGACTATGGTGAATGTTTTTTTTTTTTTCGTAAATTTATTGGTCAATAAATAAACTCTGAACTTCGAAGTTAACATTTTTTCATGTCAAAGATTTCTCACTAGAATATCTATAGACCTGTGCTCAAATCAAACAATTAGAGACATTAGTAAGCAAAACGATATTTACCGAGATGTAACTTATATGTTATTTTATATTTACAAATAACAGTCATGAGTAAAATGTTGTGGAAGTTTCGTGATCTGTTATCGCTCTTTAGCTTTCGATACGTATCTATGCATCTATCCAAACAATTACAAGGGTACATTTCTTATAAAAATACAAATTTTTGTTCTTTTCGAAACCTCTTTGAAATTAATCTATTTGAATCTTATCACTTGTACATTATTTTTTTCTGACTTTTACATCTATGAACCTTTCTTTCTGCTAACTTTTTTTTAAATGAACAAGCTTCTTTTTAATTTTCTGTGATGAATAATTAGTATTTCTGCCAGAGGGAGCAATGAAGCGAAACTTTAGGACTAGTAAGCGGCCTCTCCTTCTTTTGCGTATAAATCCTTAGATATCCCTATGACAGTGGTAGATTCAGAGGGGTAAAGGCTGAATAAATTTAAATCTGAACTTATTGCCTTATTATTAAAACCAATTTGTGTTTTCCGTCTTTTTTCGCTTTTCTTTATTATGAAAGGAAAACTGTTTTAACAAAATAAATCTATTTTTTCTTGCTGAAATTTTCTTCTAATTTCACCAAAAATTAGCGTAGGTCTGTCATCAGAGCAGAATTGTCAAAATTAAATTCTAACACGAAGTATTCTTCCCCAAAAATGTTTTTCTTTCTAAATAACTATAACACTTGTAGCAGTATACTATACAATAGTCCAGAGCCAACACCCTTATTTGGGCACTAAAGCTACAGAGTATATCCAATTTGGGTCATTGACGTACTTACATACAGGTATCCGACCCAGACAGGTGTCTGACACTTTTAGGTGAATGACCTACATATTCCTGTAAGGAATCTTTGCCTTTTTTGGACTTATAATTTTTCCAACTAAGAATTTTTTGGACTCGTTTTAGACTTGAAATTTTTTTGGACTTAGAATTTAAAATTTAGAATGTAAATACCCGCTCAGACACAAAGGCATAGTGAGAGAGAACAAGTAAACAGCCCCTCACACGCACAGGCATAATGAAAGTGAGAGACAAAATACCTACAAACACATAGTATCAGGCACACAAACTCGCGCAAAGAGAGACACCGAAATATGGAAAAACCCGTTCAGATACACAGACATAGTGAGTGAGACAAGCAAACTGCTGCTCAGACACAGAGGTAAAGTGACAAAGAGAAACAAAAACATCTGCAAAAACACAGTCAGACACACGAACACACAAAGACAGACACGGAAACATTCAAACAACCGCTCAGCCACACAGGCATAGTGAGAGCAAGTGAGAGTATGTTTCCGCGTCTGTCTTTGTCTCTGTGCGTCTGACTCTGTGTGTTTGTCGGTGTTTTTGTCTCTCTTTCTCACTGTGCCTGTGTTTCTGAGTGCTGTTTACTTGTCTCTATCACTATGCCCGCGTGTCTGAGTGGGCGTTTTCCTGTTTCCATGTCTGTCTTTGTGTGTCGGACTCTGTGTGTTTATTGGTGTTTTTGTGTCTCTCTCTCTCTCACTATGACTGTGTGTCTTAGCGGCTTTTTGCTTATCCCTCTCACTATATCTGTGTTTCTGAGCGGGTTTTTGTTCGTTCTAAGTCTATCTTTGTGTGTTAGTGTGTCTGACTCTGTATGTTTGTAGGTGCTTTTGTTTCTCTCCTTCTCTCACTATGCTTGTGTGTCTGAGTGGCTGTTTGCTTTTCTCTCTCACTATGCCTATGTGTCTGAGCGGGTGTTTGCATGTTTCCGTGTCTGTATTTGTGTTTTTTTGTGTCTGACTCTGAGTGTTTGTAGACGTTTTTGTCTCCCAATCTCTCTCTCACTATGCCTGTGTGTCTGAGTGGCTGTTTGCTTGTTTCTCACACCATGCCTGTGTGTCTGAGTGTGTGTTTGGATATCTCTCTCACTATACTTGTGTGTTCGAGCAAGTGTTTGCATGGTTCCGTGTCTGGCTTTCTGTGTTTGTGTGTCTTAATCTGTGTTTTTGTAGGTGTTTTTGTCTCTCTGTCACTATTCCTGTATATCTGAGCGGTTGTTTACTTGTCTCTCTCACTATGCCTGTGTTTCTGAACGGTTGTTTCTATGTTTCCGTGTCTGTCTTTGCGTGTTTGTGTGTCTGACTCTGTGTGTTTTTAGGTGTTTTGTATTTCTCTCTCTCTCTCTCTCTCTCTCTCTCTCTCTCTCTCATTAAGCCTACCTGTCTTAGCGGCTGTTTGCTTGTCTCTCTCACTATCTCTGTGTGTCTGAGAGGGTGTTTTTTGTGTTTACATGTCTGTCTGTGTGTATTTGTATGTCTGACTCAATGTTTTGTAGGTATTTTTGTCTCTCTTTCTCTCACTATGTCTGTGAGTCTGAGCGACTTTTTGCTTGTCTCTCTCATTATGCATTTATGTCTGAGTAACTGTTTGCATTTTCCATGTCTGTATTTGTTTGTTTGTGTGTCCGACTCTATGTGTTTATAGGTGTTTCTGTCTCTTTCACTCACTGTGCCTTTGCATCTGAGTGGCTGTTTGCTCGTCTCTCTCACTATTCCTGTGTGTCTCAGCGGGTGTTTGCATGTTTTGTCTGTCTTGTGTCTCTGACTGTGTGTTTGTAGGTGTTTGTCTATTTGTCTCACTATGGCCGTGTATATGAGCGGCTGCTTACTTGTCTCCCTCACTTTGGCTGTCAGTCTGAGTGGTTGTTTGCATGTTTCCATATCTGTCTTTCTCTGTTTTTTTTGTCTGATTTTGTGCTTTTGTAGGTGTTTTTGTCTATCTCTCCCTCACTATGCCTCTTGGCCTGAGTAGGTATTTGCATGCTTCTGTGTCTGTCTTTATGCCTGCATTTTTTCATCTCTGCCTTTGTGTGTTTTTGTGTGTGTTTGTAGGTTTTTTGTCTCTCTCTATCTCTCACTATGCCTTTGTGTCTGACCGTCTGTTTGCTTGTATCTCTCACTAAGCCTTTGTGTTTGAGCGGGTGTTTGTATGTTTCCGTGTCTGTATTTGTCTCTCTGTTTATCTGACTCCGTTTGATTTAGATGTTTTCGTCTCTATCTCTCTCTCTCTCTCACTATAAACTTGTGTCTGAGCAACTGTTTGCTCGTCTCTTTCACTGTGCATTTGTGTATGAGTGGGTGTTTGCATATTTTCTTGTCTGTCTTTGTGTGTTTGTAGGTGTTTTTGTCTCTCTATCCCTCTCGCTCTCAGTATGCCCCTTGTGTCTGAGTGGTTGTTTGATTGTCTTTCTCACAATGCCTGCGTGTCTGGGCGGGTGTTTGCATGTTTCCCTATCTGACTTTTTGAGTTTGTGTCTGAATCTTTGTGTTTGTAGGTTTTTTTGTCTCTCTCTCTCTCTCTCTCACTATGCCTGTGTATTTGAGAGGATGTTTGCTTGTCTCTCTCACTATGCCTGTTGTCTGTGTTGATGTTTGCATGTTTCCGTGTCTGTCTTTGTGTGTTTATGAGTCTGACTCTGTGTTTGTAAGTGTTTTTGTCTGTCTCTCTCACTATGCCTGTTTGTCTGAGCGACTGTTTGTTTGTCTCTCTTACTATGCCTGTTTGTGTGAGGGGTTGTTTGCATGTTTCCTGTTCTGTCTTTGTGTTTCTAACTCTGTGCGTTTGTAGGTATTTTTGTCTCTGTTTCCCTTACTATGCCTGTGTGTCTGAGTGATTGTTTTCTTTTCTCTCTCACTATGCAAGTGTTCCTGAGCGGGTATTTGCATGTTTGCATATCTGTCTTTGCATGTTTGTGTGTCTGACTGTGTGTTTTCTCTGTATCTCTTTCTCTCTCTCCCTCCCTCTCTCTCTCTCATACTATCCCCGTGTGTCTGCGTGGCTGTTTGCTTGTCTTTCTCTCACTATGCCTCTGTGTCTGAGCTGCTGCTTGTGTGTTTCCTTGTCTGTCTTTGTGACACACACTGCGTCTGACTGTGGTACATTTGCCGCTCTCTCTCTCGCTATGCCTCTTTGTCTGAGTGGCTGTTTGCTTGTCTATCTCACTATACCTGTGTCTGAGCGGTTGTTTGCATGTTTTCGTTTCTGTCTTTGTGTGTGTTTTTGCGTCTGACTACGTGTGTTTGTAGATGCTTTTGTCTCTCTCTCTCTCTTTCATTATGCTTGTGCGTCTTAGCGTCTGTTTGCTCGTCTCTCTCGCTATGCCCGTGTGTCTGAGAGGATGTTTGTATGTATCCATGTTTCTCTTTGTGTGTTTGAGTCTTTGTGTTTGTAGGTATTTTTTCTCTCTCTCTCACTTTGCCCGTGTGTCTGAGCGGCTGTTTGCTTGTCTCTCTCACTATGGCTGTGGATTTGAGCTGGGGTTTGTATGTTGCCAGTCTGTCTTTTTGTGTTAGTGTGCCTGACTCAGTGTGTTTGCAGGTATTTATCTCTCTCTCTCATTCTGCTCGGGTGTCTGAGTGACTGTTTTCTTGTGTCTCTCACAATGCATTTTTGTGTGAGTGGGTGTTTGCATGTTTCCTTGTCTGTCTTTGTAAGTTTGTGTATCCGACTCTGTGTGTTTCTAAATGTTTTGTCACTCTCTTTCGCTATGTTTTTGTGTCTGAGAGTCTGTTTGTATGTCTCTCTCACTATGCCTCTTTGTCTGAGTGGGTTTTGCCTGTTTTCTTTTCTGTTTTTGTGCTTTTGTTTGTAAAACTTTGTGTGTTTGAAGGTGTTTTGTCCCTCTTTGTCTCACTATACCTTTGTGTCTGAGTGGCTGTTTGATTGTTTCTCTCACTGTGCCTGTTCGTTGGGGCGGATGTTTGCATGTTTTCTTCTCTGTTTTTGTATGTTTGACTCTGTGTGTTTGTAGGTGTTTTGTCTCTCTCTCTCTCTCTCTCTCTCTTACTATGCCTGTTTGTCTGAGCGACTATTTTCTTTTGGTGTCTCTTACTATGCATGTGTTTCTGAGCGGGTATTTGCACGTTTCCGTTTCAGTGTTTGTGATTATGCATGTTTGACTCAATGTGTCTTCATGGGTTTTTGTCTCTCTCTCACACTATGCCTTTGTGTTTGAGTGGTCGCGGGTGTTTGCTTGTCCCTCTCTCTCTGTGCCCGTCTTTGGGTGTTTTTTGTATGACTGTGTGTTTTAACTTTGGTAAAACCATTTTAATGTATCTCAGATTCCAGTATACCCCCTGGAATCCTCATAGTATTATCTATGTCTCTTAAAATTCCTTTTCTTATATGTCTGACTTTTTAATAAACATTTTGAAGGTCCGACTTTCTAGCACACCCTAAAAATAATGAAAACGTAACAAAGTAATGCATAATTTTTTTTTATTGAATTAACGAGATGTAGAATGTCATCATAAAAATAAAAATGAATACTTTGAATCCATTCGATAAAATACTTCTTTTTATCTTCACATACAACTTATTTGAAGATTCTGAGCCTCAAAAATTCTGAGTGCAAAAATTTTGAAGTCCAAAGGAAATCTAAGTCTAAAAAATTCTGAGTGTAAAAAATGTTGAGTTCCACAAGTCCAAAAATTGTAAGTCCAAAAAATTTGAGTCTCAAAAACGGGGGCAAAAAGTTTAGGAGGCAATGAGGTCCTTGTAGATGAAACATGGATGACCAAGGGCTGTCGCATATCTGCTTAAAATATTTATCACGTTATTAATTTCAACTTAATCCATACCCCAATACTATACAATATTTTTAAAAGACAAAAATCATTCATATAAGTGTCATGACTTGAATATTAAGTATTGTGTTAACTAGACATTGCTTTTATCCAATGAAGATCGAATATTTGCTAATCATGTCCTGACAGGAATATGTAGGTCATTCACCGAAAAGCGTCGGATATCTATCTGAGTCGGATACCTGTCTGTAAGTAGGTCAATGAACCAAATTGGATTTAGTCTGTTGCTTTAGTGCCTAAATAAGTGTTTTAGCTCTGGACTAATGTATAGTATACTACTGCTTGTAACATACGTATTTTTCACGTTTTTTGATATCATAAAAATAAAAGTTTCTCTCATTTTAAGACAGACCCTTTAACCTTATCTAAAGAATTTCCTTTGAACCGCTCTAATTACTATTTTTTATAGGTGTCGGATTTGGCTCAACACTGATGGTGTCATACATAAATATATATTACTGTGTCATTGTGGCTTGGACATTGTGGTATTTTATTCAATCTTTCGTGGCAATACCTGACCTACCCTGGGACACTTGTAGTAAGTGCAATCCTTATTCAAGATAATCTTAAGTACAAGCCAGATATATTCACATATTTGGACCGATTCATCCCTTCGACAATTATAAAATTTCAGCCGATTCATTTCTCAACATTCTGCTGTTGAGACATTCTGCTCAACAAAAACAGCATAGCTTGTCCAAATAGGACCATTAATCTACCGAGGAAAATTTCTACAGATAGCCTTAGAGTAAGCAAAAAATATTCAAGTAGCCTTCTAGTATCACCACCGTATTACTTTGGGATGGTGCATTCATCCCAGCATATATATGTAATCCATACAGACTGAACGGTTATTATAGTCCGTTTGTATTGGGATAACAATATTTGTACGGCTTTGTATTAACAAGCACTAGTTATTAGGGTTAGGCCAATGGAAATATTTGAGGGGTATCTAAAGCCTCAAAAGTTGACTTTTGGCCGAAATCTAAAACATTCTGTGACATGTCTTTCTGGTCAATATTAAGAAAGGATCATTTTTTAATTTAATGGAGATTATCCTTTAATCTTTATTCATTCTGATTAACATTAATGGAAAAAGTCCTACCTTATAGGTACTGAGGGGCGAGGTTAGCTCTCTCTTATAATATTTTAAATGTTGAAGTGAATAATGTCAATAGCTACTTGGGGTTACAACTGGCGTCTCCACTATACCCAATCTTTTGGGAGCTCCTTCGAATATCTCACAAGTCAATTCGATTCTCTGAAATCTTCCCAAAAATGAATTTTAGCAAAAAAATAATGATTTAAACTTTGTGTAAATGTCTATGTATTACTCCGTCAACTCTCGGGTAAATTTGGGGAAACTCCAAAAAATTCATTGACAGTGGAAGTACCGGAAATAGCCTCTCTCTGTGTTTATAGCCTCCCTATATTTATAAATTCCCTCTGCTATAGTAAAGAGAAAATAGACATAAATATGCTTCTGTTCTTGTAAAAACCGATCCACACAAAATGGGAGCAGGGGTCTGAGGGAGTGGCAATCCCCTACCCATTCGTATACAGAGGTACCCCTAATTTTGTGTAAAAAATAACAACAGGAATTACATAAAAATAATTTTTGTTTGAGATGATAGTAAATAGTTATGTTAAAACACAAAACAAACAGAAATTATCCTATATATGAGGCGGTTGAAGAACGTAAGTGGAGACTCTCAATAAAGTTCCATTGATGAAAAAACTGTTATACTTAAGAAATTTACAAAAGAAGTTTGAGCTCATAGCCTCGGAGCTCCCACAACAAATTGTAGAGGTCAAACAACTGATGAAGTTACTTGGTGAAGAAAATGAATTTCTAGCATCAATACTTGTCGATGTATGAGACATGGTCAAAGTAAGATTTAGAATTAAGATTAATATTGGCTATAATTAATTGCATGGTTGGCACCTCTTCCAACGGAAGCCTTTACCAACGGAAGTCTTTACCAACGGAAAAAAAGCAAAGGAAAAAGAACAAAACAAACTAATTAAAATTAAAAAAAATGAGAAAAGGGGAAAAGGAAACACAATAAAAAACAAAACAGAACAACAAAAAAACTCACATCTTAAAAAATTATGTTCCCTCTGGGATATACAATTTTGTGGTATACTTACAGCAGTAATTTACATCAAAAGGTCAAGATGCTTGTATAAATGAATCCATCAGTTTCAGATATTTTCATTCAAAATGCCAGAATAATGATATTTCTTAGACTTTTTCTTAAATGTTCTAAACTTACTTAAACATTTTTCAATTATTTCCGACTTATTCTTGAAATGTTGTTCAATCTAAAAAAAAATAAAAAGAATTTCAAAAATAAAATTTGGTAGATGAATAAAGCTAAATCTTAGCTATCGAACAACAGCAGAATTATCGTTTTAAAGTTAAACATTAAAATTGAAGGACTGCTGAGTTAAAAACATCCTAAAAATTTCCCCATGGCAATATAACCTACCAATAACAAAGACGGGAAATGCAAAATCTTACGGACAAATCTGGTTCAAAGTCTCTATTTAAAAGTTAAATGAAGAATTTTTTTAATATTATTACGATTATGATTTATAAGATGCTAGAATTCAATATGACAACGTTCGTTTTTGAAAGCCTCAAAAATACATATGGTCAAATCTTCTAGCTTTCAGTAAGCCAGTGAGCTGTCGATCTCAAGGGTTTCCCCCAGACCACTCAGCGTGTCCCCAGGTGGCGATAGGGGAACGTCCTACAGATATGTAGGGTACCTCCATCGGGGACACGGACCAAAGGGGGACCATTTCCGTGGGGGTCCATAATAGAAACTAGGGCACCCTCGCCCGGGGCCATAGATACAGGTGGAGGAGGAAGATTGCCCCTCAAATATACACTCAACAGGCCCACCAATGTGTCCACACATCGCAAGAGTTGCAAACCTACTCCCAGTAACGGGTTAAATTTCATGGTGACGCAGAACACCATGGTGGAGGATCCTCTATAGGAGGACAACTGCGGAAGGGCGTAAGAGCCAGATCTGTTGACAACGGTCTGCAAAGGGCTGTCTCAACCGTTTTGAGTTGCCTGCAAGACTAGGGACCTTGCGGTCAACTCTACTCCCACTTGAGGAGTGGCGCCCCTCAAGAAAATTATCGGCTAGTAAACGACATAGCATTTGCAAGGAATCATGATTAATGGATAATTCTTCTGGGCTTGGTCTGTGTTGGCGGGCGTTTTCGGACCAACTCTTCCTAGCTAATTTATCTGCTTTGTGTTCCCTTTCCCTGTAGTAGCATAATGTTTGTAGGCATGGATATATAATGAGTGGAGGTAATAGGCTTGGGACTGTCTGTACAGGATTTCGAGTCTTGTTGATAGAAGAGCATTGCCAAGTGCTGAAAACCATGTTGTGACCAAGATGGGCCCAGGATTGCACAAAGCCTCCAACTTACTGGAGGTCCCAGGGACCTCTTGCTGTCCGGTTCTAAGCCGGCTTAAGCACTTCCGTTTAGACTTGAGAGGATATGTTGAACCCCATCCTGCATTGGTATCCGGGATCATTGCTCTTCCTAAGGCCAAATAATATCAATGAGTTAAAGAACATGAAAATTGGAACTTGGAATGTTACGACGTTAAAAATGACTATCGCAATGACATTTTGACTGACGAATTCAGACGATTCGGACTGGAATCCTTAGGAGTTTCAGAAACTCATATTCCAGGGGTAGGAAGCATGAAATTAAATGATATACAGGAAGGATGGGGTATATATACAGGGAGTAGGGCTCATGATGAATAAGGAAGCTGCTAAGTCCTGTTTAGCCTGGGAAGGTGTTAATAATAGAATACTAATTGCTTATATTATGACTAAAAGCTCAGGATATCAGTTATAGTAGTATATGCCCCTGTTGAACCGACTGATGGAGATACTAGTGGCTCAGATGGATTTTACTCACAGTTACAGGAAGAGATAGACAGAGTCCCAGGTAGAAATATGGTGTTTTTACTAAGAGTTTTCAACGCCCAGGTCGGTAGAAATAGGGATAGATGGAATTCTTGCCTAGGTAAATTTGATGTAGGAAAAGAAAACAGTAATGGCTACAGACTTTTGCAATTTTGTAGGTATAATAATCTAGTTATAACCAATATGGTGTTTGGTCGTAAAAAGGCCAATAAGTTTACATGGTACTTACGTCATGGTAAGACAGCAAACCTTATAGATTGTGCTATAGTAAACCGAAGACTGACAAGATCAATACAAGATATTAGGGTATATAGGAGTGCTTTTATTGATGTTAAAAATAAACATCACCATCTAGTAATGTCTAGGGTTGATTTAAAGCTGAGATTTCGGAAGGGTAACTACCTCCCGGGAAGTTATGATGTTGGTAGACTCCAGGATAAGAATTTGAGAGAAACTTTCCAGGAACAATTGAATGCTCAACTTGAGAGTTTAAAATTTGACAATTTGGAAGATGGTTGGAATAATTTTTTGAAAACAATTTGTGAAGTTGCTGATTGTGTCTTTCGTAAGAAAGTTAAGACTACAGCTAGGAATATGAGTGAAAAAGCTTTATGTTTAGTAGACAGAAGAATTGGTTTGTACAAGAATTGTCTGAGCGATAGATCATATGAAAACAAAAGGAATGTAAAGAAAGTGGAGAAAGCATTAAAATATGAACTAAGGAGGTGTGAAGTGGAGGCCATGGACAAAATGTGCCGACGGTCTGGAAGATGCAGCTAGACGACATAGTAAAATATTGTGCTGGCATGTTAATAAATTGGGAGGGAGTAGTGAATCTGTAAATGTCCCAGCTAAAGACAAGAACGGGGCCACAATTAATGATAAGGAAAGAATTAAAGAGAGATGGGCGGACCAGTTTGAGAATTCGCTAAGCCGAGGTACAGTTGCAGGAAAAGATATAGAGGAAAATGAAAAAGTTTGTGATACCTTGGATGTGAAGCAGGATTTGTTTTGTGAGGAAGATTTATCCTTCTCATGCATGAAATAATTTTTTTGTTATTTTAAATTTTTATGTTGCTCCTTACTTTAAGTTGAAAAATTGTTCATGTAAGTTGTCTGTTTTTTTTTTCAAATTTATTCCTATTGTCCACATATATATAGTCAACATTATATCAGTTCGATTGCAGACAGATAACAAGCCAAATACTGTTACAAGAAATATAAAGACTTTTTGGAATAGACACTATTCCTGATTTCTCGAAAAAAACTTCAGTGTTTTTCGAATATGATTTTTATGAAGAAATATAAAATCGATTGAACCCTGTTAAAGGATAAAAATTGGCATTAAACACCTGTGAGTATTTGAAAACCAGAAAATCCGATCAAAACCAAGATCAAGAAGAAAACCTTCTCGAGAAATACTTCTCATTCAAATTCAACGGCCCTTGTGTGTTAAGCCATCTTTCTTGTAGAATTGTCTTAAAAAGGCGAACTTTTGCGTAAATAGAGAAGGATGAGGAAGGAACAACCCCTTCTCACACATGAAATAATTTTTTGTGATTTTAAATTTTTATTTTGCTCCTTACTTTAAGTTGAAACATTTTTCATATAAGTTATTTTTTTTCCAATATTCCTATTGTCCACATATATATAGTCAACATTATATCAGTTCGATTGCAAATAACAAGCCAAATACTGTTGCAAGAAATATAAAGACTTCTTGGAATAGACACTATCCCTGATTTCTGGAAAAAAACTTCAGTATTTTTCGAATATGATTTTTATGAAGAAATATAAAGTCGATCGGACCCTATTAAAGGATAAAAATTGGCATTAAACACCTGGGTGTATTTGAAAACCAGAAAATGTGATCAAAACCAAGATCAAGAAGAAAAACTTCTTGACTCATCATTGCCCGTCCATACGTACTTCGTCTGTTCGGGTCTACTTTCTGCAGGTCTTGGACAAGGTCGTTAAAAGATATAAAAGAACGGAGGCTGATATTTTGTGGACAATATAATTGATAATGGACAACAAAAAAAGGCTCAAATAATCGAAAATAAAGAATCGACAATAAAGACTGGATTTTTGAATAATACCTCCAAATACACTAAAATATCCTGACTAGCTAAATCTACAGTTACGAAATATTATTTTATATTAGATTAATTAGTCGTATTAATGAGTTTTTTAAGTAGTTGTTCAAATTAATTATATATTAATTGGATTAACATTGGAGGAATATCGAGTTATATTAACTTATATTAAAAGCTAGTTATGTTTGTATTACTAGCTCAACACTATGACGGTAAAGCCTAGGTTAAAATTAAGTTGAGGTTTAAGAACCAGATTATGAACAACATAAGTTATATATGAAACATAAGTATCATGAACAACACCAGTTGTATATAATTTGTATGAAATACATAAGAATTGGAAGTAAAAGCTCAACGAGTGAGGCACTACATTATAGTTATGAGAAGTTCTAACAATAAAGGTTCTGAAAAACCCCACAGATTATCTTAATATGTTCGAAGGATGAATTTAGAAGTTATTTAAAAATTGGTTATAACAATAAGCTTTAAAATCATCAATATAACAATATTTTCCTGTAGCATATGTAAATTTACAATAATATGAAAGAAATTACTGCTTGAAATATTTTAATGCATAAACTATTTTAGGTGGATGGTGGAATGAAAAATCGACCTGTTACTTGACAACATTGGAGGAGCCTCAAGTATCTAACGAAACCCATTTTTTTAATGTTTCTTCAGTTGAACAGTTCTGGGAGTGAGTAAAAAATTTAAATTATTCCTGTTCTGTATTATGTAAATAATTAATACGAACGCTCCTTACAGCGTTTTTGTTCGCTGGTTTGCTATGTTGGTCGGGATTTTCTTTTTTGCCATTCACCAGGAATATTTGATTTGCCTTAGATTGCCCCTTTTGCCTTAAGATTTTGTCTAAAAAATGTGCTTTACCCTGCTTCTAACTAAATTTACTGTGTGTTCCCTGCCATAATTTATCTAATAATGACCACATCAGGTTAATAAGTTGGAAACTTTACGAGTATTTCCTCTACTCCCCTTCCCCTTGTAATTTACCGCGCATCTCCTCTAAGAATCGAGGTGCTAAAGTAAATTATCGCAATTTAAAACCGCCGATTACTTTCAGTGGGGAACTATCAAGCAGGGAAATTTCGTCGTTGATCCCCCCCCCCCTTTGTATGTTGTTATAGGACCAAAACTGAAATGTTTTTGTAAGTGGTAGTTAAACAGAATTATAAGCCGATATCCATTCTGAATAAAGTAGGCCCATGTTTTATCGTAAGGATCTCACCTGGCTCATTAGGCTACTACATTTTAAGCTGTAAGCCCCTTCTACAAGAATTCTGCTTTAATTACCCACAGCCACAAGTTAAGGACAAGTATGCAGCGGCTTAGTAAAACAAAATTCGTCAATAATGGATGGCGCTGGTTAAATTTCTTCTTAAATATCGTCGCCAGTTTCCAGTTTTAAAAGTTTCTGATACTTTGTGGCTCAGTATTAGTTAGCACAGTTTTAAAAATGCAGTAAATATTTTCCCCTACAGACATAAGAAATGATTTTACTGGCTTAAATGAAGATGCATGAAAAAGTAAACCTATGTAATTAAAGCAGCGTTTTCAAGACAGAAGTATAAGACAGCATTTTTCCTTGTTCTTTATGGCCAGATGTTTCAATTTTGGGCAAATTAGTTTTACTAAGCTATTTATTTAGTTATAGTTTAGTCATCTCTTAACTATGAAATTTGTACAGCTTTTTCATTGTTTTATATTTATTACACCAAACTTTTTCACGTTAAAATTACTACTTCACCACTGAAGAATCATAGTCTTCGAGGCGTTGTAGATTTTGTAGAAATTCACGCATTATCAATGCATCTTTTATCCCCCCCGCCATCTGACCAGTTCGTATAGAGGCCCCATTTAATAAAAAATTAAAGGTTCTAGAACCTCTTTTAAGAGTAGAAGACGACTGAAAGAAATATGCTAACCCTTCAATCTCTGACGTGACCTTGGCCATCCCTCCACTACAAGGTATTGGCTTAAATTTGAAGATATCACCACTTTAATCAGAATAGTTAAAAGGCCAAATAGTATTCTCCAAGGGCATTTGGTTAAGTTCAACAACAGGGGTAAGGGCGAAAACTTATGTAGATAACCGAAATAAGACACAGGCTTCACAGGTATATTTCAAAAGGAAGATTGGATATGTCACACATCGTTGGAATTTAGCCCTCTTGCCTGTCTACGCTACGCTATGCTATATATTTCTGAGAGTTTGAAGGGCGTACCATTTTCCTTTTTTCTGGTAGTCTGTGATCGTTTTAACTTTGGTCTCATTGTCAATTAGAATTATGTTTCATATAAAGTTTCGTTTCTTGATTAATGGCGATTTTTACATACTGAAATTCTATTGAAGTCTTTAAATTTTAAAAAAACTAATTTTTGACCGTTTGAAGTCTGAAGTTTATTCCTTATTTTATACGTAAGAAAGATGAGTGTGTTCTGATTTCTGGTTACTGTGGTAAATGTTAAAAGTTGCCACCTACATCGAGCTGTGCTCTCCGTTGTAATGGGCATTTTGTTACATCTAATGTACTAATAAAAATTTACTTTCTAGCTTAGCAGACAGGAGGCAAATAAATATGCCTATTGCGTCCTTCTGGCGTAATTCCCTTATTTTTGGCCTAATAGAAAAAAAAGAAGAAAAAACGATATTTGTGAGATGTTTTTTTCCATGATGAATTTGGGTTGCCTCGCTAATCAGTTTCAAAAATTCTTTGAAGTTGTCTATGGGTTGTTTCTCTGTGTTTCACTTTATCTTCTTAGCTCCTTGTCTTTCTCTTTGTCGATAGGGAAAAACCATGTAGATAAATAAGTTGAAAATTCTATGATGAATTCGGGTTGCCTCACTTATTAGTTTCAAAAATACTTTGAAGTTGTCTATGGGTCGTTTCTCTGTGTTTCACTTTATCTTCTTATCTTCTTGTCTTTATCTTTGTCGATAGGGAAAATCATGTAGATGAATAAGTAGAAAATTGAACATAACAAAAGGACAACTACTTCAAGTCGCTAGTGAGAAATTATTATGGTTTGAAATTATTATATTTAAAACAAGAGAAATTATTGGAGAAAAAAATTCATATTATTGAAATGCCTACTTGTCGTATGATTTCCATTCATAGTCATGATTTCTGTTTTTAGTATATTTTTTTTTGTATTTTCCTACATTAATTTTGGAAAATACAAAAAATATTATGCTCTGGTAGATATTTAGGGGGAGGGCCCATGGACATGAGCCCTCTGGTTTCAAAATCTTGTCTATTTGGGAGGTAATATTCAATATGTCTAAAACATTAAGATAACGTTTCCTAGACTAGAATGGTAGGTACTTACGTATTACACCAAAAACACTCGAGAAGTAATATCAGGATAATCATCATGAAATATATCAAAATATGATGAAAATATAATACTTCAGAAACAAAATTATGGAAACTACGGCGAAGAATTATAGAAAGCAGGCCTCCCAGAACGCATTATATTAAATAACTAACCTAACCTAACATAACCTAACCAAAATACCAACTCTATATTTTAAATATGTAATTAAAATATACTTACATCCTAGTTTTTCCACTGAACCCAAACTAATTTTCTTTGAATACAGACAGATAAAACAGGTTTTCTCACATCTAAGAAAGCAAATTTCTCCAGTATCTTTGGTATAATATATAAGTACCGAAAGGCAATAAAATTAGATACAGCTATTCAAAGAAAATTCAAAGATCCTTGTATTCCTTCTTTGATTCAATCAATACCCTCTCCTTTGATTGTCTTTGAAACCAAGGAGATGAGATCCAAACAAGTAAATTGGTAGGAAGCTACTTTAGGAATGAGGATGCTTGTATTTCATTTAAAAATTATGTTCCACGTGTGTTCAACTGGGGCATCAATGGGGGGGGGGGCACGGGAAAGGTAATTGCACCTCCAGGTATTTTGGCCCTCCCCTAGATTTTAAAAAATTTGTATTTTTGCATTTTTTCGAAAAATATAGGAAAAATACCCGTTATTGTAACTTCATTAAAAAGATAATAAAAGATTTGTCCTCCCTATATTCTCGTGAATTGGTGCTCCTGGTATTTAAGCTCATTGGGAAATGGAAAAGAAAAATTATTGAATATTAAAAATCTGCGAATTTAGAAGAATTCCTTATAGTGGTAATCCTGGTTAAAGTAAATACTAGGTTTTTGTTATAAATCTTTCTTACTATTTTTGTTATTTTCAGTCGACGTTGCCTTCAGCGAACTGACACAATTAATGATATGGGAAATGTTCAGTGGGAAATACTTGGATGTTTGATGATTGGTTGGATTTTGGTCTATCTCATTATTTGGAAAGGCCTTCATAACAGCGGAAAGGTATGTATGATTCGAGATAACCTCGTATTAGAAGGGCCTCCTAAATTGTAAATTTTCATTGGCTTAAGTCAAAATGGATTTATAATTTATATCTGCATGGTGTGCAGGCCCGGATCAAATAGCGGTTGGATTTTTTTTTTTGCGGGGCCTTCTCTATATTTAAGATATTCAAGTAAAATTATACATAAATATATCTAATTTTATGGGTCATCAGATAGGTAAACATAAATTTAAAAACAAAATGCTCAAAATAAAAAACCTCTATTGAATGTTTGTTCATTTATATCACCGAATATGAATACATGAATTTACGTATTTCTAAGTTTTTGTTCTTTAAATTCCTCTAAATTTGTTTGAAACCTAATTTCCTTGTGTCTTCACTTTCAATTGAAATAACTACTAAACTATTTAGCCTATACTGCCATTGTAGCATTACCTGCCATTTCTTCAAGTAATATTTTTTTTTCGTAATTATCTCTTATCATTAAAAGCAATTTTCTTTGAATTTCGATTTTTGTTCTTTTCATTTTTATGGTAGCGGGGGTCCTTTTCAAATGCGGGGCCCAATCGCTCCAATCATCCTTTATCCGTTCTTGATGGTAAGTTTCATCCTATGCATTTCTTATGTTGTAAATGTCTTTTTTAAATTTTTTATTGCTCCTCACCAACAACACACTCTGTGGATGGATATTTATTTTTCTAATTAAATGTGCAATAAAAATATATTAAGTAATATCAAATACAACTCAGAAAGCCACCCAGGATTCAGAAAATCAGAACCTAAACAGCTGAGAAAAAAGGGTATTTCAGAAAGCGTTGTGTGACGGTTTTTACAGGAAAGTCATACTTTTCTTATTTTGAAAGCTGGATAAAATCTTTCTCTTCCTCATAAGTCAATAACAAAAAAAAAACACACAAAAAAACCAGCAAATTTTATCTTTCATTTTCTCTTTCTTCTTTAAAATTCATAAAAAGTTACTTGACGGCTTTGGAATTACCCCTTTTGAATTCAAATTTATGCTAAATTAAAATTATTGGCACTTTTCCTAGAGCAGAAAAAGAAAAAGAAATCTTCAATATGTTTTAAAACTTAAATTAATACTAAAGAAATTTCTAATATGTTGTTCATATCAGTGTGTTTAAAACTGAGATATGTTTGAATGTGCTTCAAAACTTCAAATAAAACTAAAATAATTTCTAACATATTGTTAATATCTGTGTGTTTAAAATTAGATATGTTTGAATATGTTTCAAAACTTAAATTAATACTAAAATAATTTTTAATATATTGTTAATACTGGTGTGTTTAAAACTTAGATATGTTTGAATATGTTTCAAAACTTAAATTAAAACTAAAGTAATTTCTAATATGTTGTTAATTTCAGTGTGTAAAACTTAGAAATGCTTCAAAACTTAAGTTAAAACTAAAGTAATTTCTAATATGTTGTTAATATCAGTGTGTTTAAAACTTAGATATGTTTATTATGTTTCAAAACTTAAATTAAAACTAAAGTAATTTCTAATATGTTGTTAATATCAGTGTGTAAAACTTATATATGTTTCAAAACTTAAATTAAAACTAAAATAATTTCTAATATATTGTTAATATCGGTGTGTATAAAACTTAGATATGTCTGAATATGTTTCAAAACTTAAATTAAAACTAAAGTAATTTCTAATATGTTGTTAACATCAGTGTGTTTAAAACTTAGATATGTTTCAATATGTTTCAAAACTTAAAATTAAAACCAAAATAGTTTCTAATATCATGAAAAGAGAAATCACCAATGCAACAGCACAAACACAAACACAATTAGTGATTAATATAGACCAGCACTTGAATGAGGCCTTAACCCTACTCATCCATACAATCACATAGGTCAAACAGCATAGCCATACACAATCAACCATAAAGAATAATCCATGGACAGGCAGTCATGTCGTCAATAAGTATAAGTCGTCATTTACCAAACAATAGAAAAAATAATAAAGACAAATAATTCAGAGGCAACAACCCAACACAAGGGCTCATCAGGAGAATACACTGGCCTATATAGGGTTTCGCCACTTTTAATTCTCTACCCAGCCAAGTGTTGTGGCTACCACAGAATATCCATGGCATCCCCGTGTCAGGTGTTAAAATCTAAAATCTACTCAAATCTATTTTCCGACAATGTACCAAGATGTGATACAGAGTGCGAATATCATATGATCTTTTCAGCGTCGTTTAGGATCAAAACGCTATCTTCTCCTTGTAAAATGCAAAGATGGTGGGGTTGCGTTTAACGGACGTAGGATATAGTAAAAATTTGGGTTTTTTGGCAATCTAACAAGAGTCAAATGAAAAACAGGACGTCCTATCCTGTGCTGTAAGACAATTTAAATGAAGAAGCAACTTCATTGCAGTGAGTAAAGGCTGAAACTCTAGAAATGAACGGGATGGAAGAGGTGCGTCTGCAGCTCTGTTGCCTTCAAGTCGTTTGGTTCTACGACGGGTTGTCAGTAATAGTCTTTGTAGTGCTTTTAAGGGCTCTGTTATTTAGTCCTGAATTATCTTTTCGACCCAACAATTTTCGATTCGGAAGTTTAAAATTTCTTAGACCTCACTGGCTTTGCATTCAGAGAATTTGGTTAATCAAAATTTACCAAATTCAACACTAACTGTCTGTTGAAAGTGATATTGATATTGGTTCAGTGAATTTGGAAGTAATTAAGATGTGAATTGCATGTATTGTTTTGCTTTTCTTTATGTGTTGTGTTTAATTTAGCTTAATTCATTGTTTTCCGTTTATAAAGGCTTGCGAATGCGGAGCCGAAATATTCGCATTTCTTTATTATTTTAAAGTTTATTGTTTTTTATTTTTTTTCTACTGTTTTGTCTGAAATACCATGACCCTTTTCTCTCTATATTTTTATTTTTTAAATTCTTGGAAGTTTTTTATAAATTAATAAATTTTTATTTATTAATGTCCAAATCTTGCTGGATTTGCCTGGGGTAATTTGAATCATGAGTACACGACGTACATATTATACAGCTATAGTCACAACCCATTTTACCAACAGGCTAAAAACCCTGGTTGGAACCTGATTTCATCGAATATGTTGAGCTTGTTATCTGTTAAAACCAGCACACCTGTGGCGTAGTGGGCTAAAATTTCTGTACCAGTAGGCATATGAATGCAATATTTTATAGTACAAGGATAAACATTTAATTGCCACAAGGTATTAAACGCATTTAATATCCATTTAGCGCTTAATATACTATAAGGAGGCTATAGGTCTAATTCTATTTAAATAAAGAAAATTGAAAAATTGAAATTCTTTTTTATAATAAGTAGAATTGAAAAAGTAAAATTTGAATAGTGTAATTTTTATTTTCATTTCAATGCTGTAATAGCTGGAAAAGAGAATATTTGTAATATAACTCTATATTACATTTTTTAAAAATTTTTACAGTTAGGTTTAGTTTACATTTAATAGATTTTTACAGTTAGGGAAGGAGGCATTAGCTAAATTCTTGTTTGTATTGAAACTCAATTTGCCGCAAACGGTTTTGGGAAGAAATGAGATTAAACTGAATATTTGATATATAATTATATCAGCTGCTGAAAAGCCCATCATTTTAAAATTTAATTTTACTGTAATTTAATTTTCATTTCCAATGTTGTAATAAGTATATAAGAAAATATTTTGTAATATAATTTATTTTCAGTAAGCGCCAATGACGCAGTAGGTTTTAGATTTTTATAGTTAGGGAAGGAGGCAGTACCTATACTCTTGTTTGTAGTGATTTTCGTTCGTTTCAATCTTGATTCGCATATTTAATTAAAACTTTATTCGTTTTAAGATTTATTTATTCATTTAGATTTGGACATGTTGTATGTTTGTTTTTTGATTGTTTATTTAATTTCCGTTCGTTTAGAGTTTCATTTATGCTACAATAGTAAAATATTTTGTACGTTTTAAGCTTGATTTGCTTATTCAATTTTCGCTGAACTCGTTTTAAGATTCGTTTATTCATTTATAATAGTGCAACACGAGAATAAAAACGAAAGCAATACGAAACCGAAAGAATGGAACAACAAGAATAGTGCAAAAAGAGATAAGAAAACCAGAAACAATATTTTTTTTAAAAGAAAACCAAAAACAATTGACCCACCTCCCGCACAAAAACAGCAAACCACATGAATTTAAGCTTTCAACCACATCCAGGTAATAAGAGTCCAGCCTAATTCAGGTTAGATTTAAATTACTTTTAGTTTTATTGACGAAAAATTCCGATTTTCCCCTTCTCTTCTTCAGTTGATTTATTGGAATTCCTTCTTTCTTATTGTTAGACATTCCTGTTCTTTTCTGGATTTTATCGGGAGCATGCCTCGCTTGACGCATCTAAAGATATTAGAGGTCTTTTTTTATCTTTCCTTGTCCTTTTTTGGTGGCCGGTATTTACCCCCCCGGAAAATACACCATGTGAAAAATAATCCCTCATGGAAAATCCCCCCGTAAAAAACACAGAAATCCCCCCTCCCCGGAAAATATCACCCCTACGTAGCTGATTGGTCTCCAATCCCTTTGGACCATCAAAAAAAGACTAGAACTCTCAATTCCTGATCTAATGAGCACACTCCGAAGTTTCTTCGAACTTGAGGTGGAGGCATGGATAAGGAAGGGGCAATCCCCCTTCTATATGGAATAAATTCTGCTCAATTTGGGATTTAATGTTATTCTTTATTTTCATAATAATTGGGTAGACCAGAAATAGTAGATATCAACTTCACATTTTTGATGCGTTTTAAAAAGTTTTTTTTGTACCCCTTCTCCCAAAGAAAATCTTTCCAGGGAAATACCTTTTTGCTGGCTTTTTGTTCGGAAACTTTTTACGGAGGGGATTACCGGTATGATTTTAAAAACAATCAGAAATTAGAGTCTTTTTCAAATGGAAGTGCGTGAGAAACATTTTTCATCTTCCGCAAGTAAGTCTTCCGCAAGTAACTTTCTGGGTGGAATTTTCAGTTGGAATGGGATTGTCTTGGGGTAACTTTCCTGAAGGGGGGGGGGACATTTACCGGAAAAAAACTTTCCACGGTGTAATTTTTTTCATGGGGGAAGGAATTTTCCATAGAGGAGGTTCAGATTTCCTGGCATTATTTAAGAACGATTAGAAATTAAATTAAAAAAGGTAGTTAAAAAAAAAAGAAAAAAAAGTAAGGAGCAACACCAAAACTTAAAATGGACAGAAATTATGACATATAACTCAGATTCAGCATACCAGAGAACCACACTGTAGAAGTTTCACGCTCCTATCTGTAAAAATGTGGAATTTTGCTATTTTTGGCAGAAGACAGGTCACGGATGCGTGTTTGTTTGTTTTTAGGGTTTTTTTTTCTCATGAGTGATCGTATTAAAATAATGGTACTAGAAGATCGGAAGAGGGTTTTCAGGAACTGTTGAATGCTAAATTGGAGATTTGAAAACTTAACCAGGTGGAGGAAATATTGAATAATTTTTTTAAACACCAATTCGAGAAGCAATTCGAGAAGTTCGAGTAGTTCGAGAAGCAATTGAAATCAGACTTAAGATTAATAATAATATTTCCTTAAATAGGGATTTAGGAGAATATTCACTAGATGCTTTATACAAAAATTTAATTAAAAATAACCTTACGAAATATTAAAAAAAAAACAATAGATATTAACACAGAACCTGTCACAAATAGACCTATAAAATCAGCAGCGAAAAAAGCTAGGCTGGCATTAAAAACGTGTTTGTAAACCATTTTATTTCATTTCAATGAATTGCCTCGTTTCATCACAATTTATTTATCAGTCCTGGTTGAACTTCACTAAGGTAAGGATGCTGGGACTGTTTTGAAAAACGGTTCATTTTAGTTTTATTGATTTTATCCTCTTGTAAGTTGTTTTTTATTATATATCTGTATTGCTGAGGACGGCCCTTGGACATAGGGCCGAAATATTCATTCTAATTTGTTTCCCACTGTCTTGAGAAATTCCCTATTGTTCTTCTTGTTTTTGGTGTTTGTAATGGAAAGGCAGTGTGGTCTTCGTCGTTATTTACGAATAATTTTTTAAGAGCGTTTACTGAAACACTAGGGATTTTAATTAGAATAGGAAGCTTTTTTAAAACTACGAACAGCTTTAACGTAAAGAATAAGGTAATAAAGAGGGGGCAACCCTTCATATACAGAAAAAATTAACCAAAACTAATTTACAAATTTTGTTTTAATTTTTCATGTACAGTGAGCCAGATTCGAACATGCATTAGTTGAAAAACATTCAGAAATTTAAAAAAGAAAAACAAGTTTTTTTTTTACTGAAAGTAAGAAGTGACATTAAAACTTAAAACGAACAGAAAATTATTCGATATTAAAAAGAGGATGTCCCCTCCTCAGTGTCTCACTCTTCACGGTAAATTTTTCATTGTTTAAAAAAGTAGAGTTGTGACAAAGAGTCAAACTATAGTGTAAAATAAGCCTTGTTTTTTTATATTTATTTCAAAAAGGAAAAGCCTATTGCTCATTGCTTACGCATAGCATTTTTTATTGGGAAGTATACAGACATTCGGGAAGGCGAATTTTCTCCGGGGAAACTTTCAGTGGTGGGATTTGGGGAAAGCTTCGCCTTAAAACTTCGCTCTTTATGCTAAAGTATGACTTTGTATCCCAATTCTTTATGAGCAACAAGGGAAATACAAGGTTAATTAAATTAGAATAAGAAGCTTTTTGAAAATTCTAAGTAACGTTAGCTTGAAGAGCGAGGCATTGTGGAGGGGATATAATATAATAATAATAATAATTAATTAATTCCAGAAAAAGCCCGTGGGCCATAGGAAATTTACATAACAAAAAACAAACAAAAAATCAACTAAATTAAATTAATACTATTTAAAGAAAACGCTCCCGATGTGCCGATGCAATCCTTACAAATCTTGCTATTCTTTTAATACTAAGGAAATTTGTACCTGAAATTAATACCTGAAATACTCAGGATATCCTCCTCATCGTTCTATGCGTTTACCCCCTGCGGAAAATACCCCCTCTACAAAATACTCCTAGTGGAAAATACTCCCCCACAGAAAATATCCTCAAGGAAAATACCCCCCGCGGAGAATACCCCGCGCGGAAAATACCCCTCGTGAAAAAGATCCCCTTGCAGAAAATATCCCCCCCTCCCGTGGAAAATAGGGCTTACCCAATTTGATGGTTTTATTTGAGTTCTGTTTTTATGGCACTTGGTATTAACCAAGTGACATAGCAATCGCAAATTCTGTCAGTCTGTCTGTCGGTATGTCTGTCTGTCGGTCCCGGTTTTGCTACTTTAGGCACTTCTAGGTAAGCTAGGACGATGAAATTTGGCAGGCGTACCAGGGATAGGACCAGATTAACTTAGAAATAGTCGTTTTCTCCAATTTGACCATCTGGGGGGAGGGTGTTCGGTTAATTCGGAAAAAAATAGAAAAAATGAAGTATTTTTAACTTACGAACAGTTGATCAGATCTTAATGAAATTTGATGTTTGGAAGGATATTGTGTCTCAGACTTGTTATTTTAAATTTCGACCGGATCTGGTTACATTGGGGGGGCAGTTGGGAGGAGGAAACCTAAAATCTTGGAAAGCACTTAGAGTGAAGGGATCGGGACGAAACTTGGGGGGAAAAATAAGCACAAGTCATAAGTACATGGTTGATATAATCGGAACGCGTCTGCTTTTTTTGGGGTAGTTGGGGGTGGGGGTTAACTCTGAAAAATTAGAAAAAATGAGGTATTTTTAACTTACGAACAGGTGATCGGATCTCAATGAAATTTGATATTTAGAAGGATATCGTGTTTCAAAGCTCTTGTTTTAAATCCCGACCGGATCAGTTGACATTGGGGAAGTTTGGGGGGAACCTAAAATCAAGGAAAACGCTTCGATTGGAGGGATCGAGATGAAACTTTGTGGGAAAAATAATCAGAAGTCTTAGGTATGTGATTGACATAACTTAAACGGATCCGCTCTATTGGGGGGAGGGGAGGATTAATTCTGAAAAATTAGAAAAAATGACGTATTTTTAACTTACGAAGGAGTGATTGGATCTTCATGAAACATTCATATTTGGAAGAACATCGTAACTCAGATATTTTTTTAAAAATCTCAACCGGATCCAGCGTCATTGGGGGGGGGACCGGAAATCTTAGAATATACTTAAAGCGGAGAGATAAGGATGAAACTGGATGGGAAGAATAAAAACCTGTCTAAGATACGTGACTGACATAACCAGATCGGCTCTCTTTGGTGGAGTTGGGGGGGGGGTAATTCGGGAAAATGAGGTATTTGTAACTTACGAATGGGTGACCAGATCTTAATGAAATTTGATATTTAGAAGGATCTTGTGCTTTAAAGCTCTTATTTTAAATTCCGAACAGATTCTGTGACATTGGGGGGAGTTGGAGGGGGAAACCGGAATTCTTGGAAATCGTGAAAATTGGGGTATTTGAGGAGGGAAACAGAAATCTTGGAAAACGCTTAGAGTGGAGAAACCGGGATGAAACTTGATGGGAAGAATAAGCACAAGTTCTAGATACGTGATTGACGTAATTGGAACGGATCCGTTCTCTTTGGAGGAGCTGGGTGTTGTTAATTTGGAAAAATTAGAAAAATTGAGGTATTTTTAACTTAAGAACGGGTGACCAGATCTTAATGAAATTTGATATTTAGAAGGAATTCAAGTCTCAGAGCTCTTATTTCAAATCCCGACCAGATCTGTTGACATTGAGGGGAGTTGGAGGGGGAAATCGGAAATCTTGGAAAACGCTTAGAGTGGAGGAATCGGGATGAAGCTTGGTGGATAGGATAAACAAATGTCCAAGATTCGTGATTGACGCAACCGTACTGGATTCGCTCTCTTTGGGGGAGTTGGGGGAAGGGGTTCAGTGATTTGGCGAGTTTGGTGCTTCTGGACGTGCTAGGACGATGAAAATTGGTAGGTGTTTCAGGGAGCTGCACAAATTGAATTGATAAAGTCGTTTTCCCAGATTCTACCATCTAGGGGGTTAAAGAGAGAGGAAAAATTAGAAAAAATGAGGTATTTATAACTTACGAGTGGGTGATCGGATCTTAATGAATTTTGATTTTTAGAAGGACATCGTGACTCAGAGCTCTTATTTTAAATCCCGACCGGCATTAAGCTTCTGATTTTCCTTTTAAATCAATCTATTGATTCATAGAATTTTGTTAGAGCTCATACCATACGAGCTCTTGGCTCTTAGCTCTTCTCGCCTCGTCTCAAGTGCCATATGAGCTCTTAGCTCTTGCTTTTATTTTCTGTAGGGGGGAAGAATTTTGGTACTTGTGTATAATGCGCCTCTCACTCAAATTTACGTTGTGTGAAACTCGAGAACAAACCGGTGTCTTCGTTAGTTTCTTTCAGCTTAGCGTGAGACAAGACAAAGACAAGTGACAGAATAGATCGGAATTATATAATTTAGGCTATATATTTGAACATAAGGGGGGGGGGTTGGTAAAGTATTTCAGAAAGCATTTCAAAGGTGAAGTCAGAAAACAATTCTTACTTCATAGTATGCAAAATAATTGTACCTAACACATTTGCATGCACACCCGCTGTACTTTACCCCCTCCCCCTCTAATGTACAAATATGTAGCCCAAATTTGTTTCTAAAATAACGAAGAAACTAACGAACAAACTGTTCGCGGTGTTTGCGCATCGTAAACTTGAGTGAGTGGCGTTTAATACTCAAGTATTGGATTTTTTCCATGGAGAGAGGGAGCCAGATTTACCAGTATTATTTAAAATGATCAGAAATTAAATTAAAAAACAAGTTTTTTCGTTAAAAAACTTGTTCCGTATGTTTCCCACTAACGAATACTATCTGTTAGTAATGAAATAAAAAAAGATGTTTTTCAACTGAAAGTAATGAGCAACACCAAACCTTAAAACGAACTACGTATATCAAAGGGGTTGCCTCCTCCTCAAGATCTCGCTCTTTACGCTGTTTTTTATAGGATTTTAAAACAAAGCTCATTGTTCTAATTAAATGGTCATTGTGTTTCAGGAATCGTTTTTTAAGAATTAGAAAACAAAGCCAAAACTTTAGTGTATCCCCCTTTCTTTTTGCTCGTCCTCATAATGCAAAATATTTCGAATAATTAAGATGTCCATCTATTTCTTTGAGATTAGTTGGTTTACTGCCTAACTCCAACATAAAATCATCATGATATTCTAGTAATAATAATGAATTTTTTAACCAAAAGAGACAAAAACAAAAATGTGGATTACAAAGACAAAGAAATGAAAGAAAAGAAAGCAAGAAACAATAAAATGACTTCAAATACTTTAAGCAAAAACAAACGTTATTGAAAAAACTTCAACCATCTTCTTTCTGCCTCTTTTGTACTTTCCCTCTTTGTTTACTATCTTCTTTCTGTATTTCTCTTTTTTTCTTTTCCTGTTCCCCTCTCCCTCTCACCTTTCCTCTAACTACCCTCTCCCTTTTATATTTGGCTCAGATTTAAAATGCAAAGTCTTCTCAGTAATCAAGAAATGTTCCTTTTTCTTTTAGATTATTTGGATCACTGCCTTATTCTATATGTAACTGTTAAAGTTTTCTCTCTCTCTATCTTTCATTTTCCACCTGTTTTTATAATTTTTTTTTACATCGTCTTCAATCTTTCTCCCTCTCTCTTTTTTGTCTCCCCTCTCTGTCTACCCTTTCCCTTTTACGTATTGTTCATGTTGAAATGAAAAATGTTCCCAGTAATGACGACCTGTTATTTTTTCTTTCAGATTATTTGGTTCACTGCCTTATTCCCATATGTGATTATTGTTATTCTTCTCGTAAGAGCTGTAACCTTACCTGGTGCTGACGTGGGGATGCTGGCATTCATCACACCAAAATGGGACCTGTTATTAACTGCTTCTCCTTGGATAGACGGATTTTCACAGATTTTTTTTGCATATTGTGTGGGTATGGGTGTCCTACCTTCTTTGGGGTCATACAATAAATTTAAACATAATTGCTATAGGTAAGTATCAAATACAATGTTTTATTAATATTAAGAATTTAAGTTTTCACCCCCTTTTCTTTATTTTCTTTTGTGCTGAGGACGGACAGTGGAGTATTGGCCCGAAATATCCACCGCTTCCATCAGTATTTTTTACCTTGCCTTATTTCCATGTTTTGAAAATCTTACATTTGTCTGTTTGGAATTTGTTTTAAGGGTCTCACCAGGTTATATACTACTACTATTACTGCTAACAACTCACCGTAAAACAAAGCCGCTTGAGACCATCACAGGTACACACGCTCCTTCCATCCTAATCTATTCGGAGCCTCTCTCTTGACACCCTCCCAGGAAGTTTTCATTTCCTTAAATCTTTCTTTGCGAAATCCTAGATGGCGAATTTCTAGAAGGCTGACCGAAAAGGATAATCTTTGGCAATCTGTCATCCTTCATCCACTGAGCGTGCCATCTCAACCTTTCTCTCATTATACCCCTAAAAAGTGGGAAAGATCCACAATTTTCGTACAACCTGCTCTTTGAAATACGGTCAGTCAGCTGAGCTCCCAAACGAGTCCGTAGACAATTTCTCTGGAAAACGTCTAGCAAATCCTCATCTCTTTTTTGGAGCGCCCATGCTTCAGAACCATATTTGACCACTGTCATTGTTGTAGCTTCGAACATTCTAATCTTGGTTTGCAGACTTGTCTTCATATTCTTCCAAACTTTTCCCAGCTGTAAAAAAAAAAAAAACCCTGAGCCTTGGCTATTCTAGTTTTAGCATTTTTACTGCTCCCACCGTCTTTACTAATTATGCTACCACGGTAAGTCAAGGTGTCCACTTGATCAATCTTTTCGTTACCCAACGTCACCATTTTATCTTCACTTATTCATAGCCTTAGCGACTTAGTCTTCTTAACATTAATTTTAAAAAATTAATCTAGTAATCTAAATACGCAAAACCTCGAAAAGTTTATTCATTTTGCTCATATTTTCATCTAGGATGCTTAAATCATCAGCGTAATCTGAAACCAGGGAAGTTTTTCCTCCCCATTTGATTCCGTGGTCTCCCATTGCTTTTCCTGTGCTTTTTAAGACAATATCCATTAAAATGACCCATGTAAAGAGGGATAAAACACAACCCTGCTTAACTCCTGATTTACAGCTGCTATTCTCATTTCCTACCTTAACCGCAGCAACGTTATTCTTGTATATAGCACTAATTACTGTAATGTATTTGCCAGGTATACCATACAAGGTATGCCAATGCCATACACTTTCGCTAAAGCTATTCTATCAGCAGAATCAAATGCTTGTTCAAAATCTGTAAAACAGAGGACTAAAGGTGTTAGATAATTCAGGCACTTATCAATTATCAACCTAACAGTGGAAGTTTGGTCGACACATCCTCTACCCTTCCTAAAACCGCACTGTTTTTCTCTTATATCTTTGTCTACATCATCTCTCATTCCATAAAGTATCATATTACTAAGTAATTTGCTACCTACAGAGACCAGGCTAATGCCTCGATAATTACCGCACTCATTCTTATCACCTTTCTTATACAGTGGTTTAATCAGGGTTTTTCTAACATCGCTAGGTACTTCCCCCTTTTCAAAAATCAAATTCATAATCTTGAATAACTTAGTTCTAATCTCAGAGCCACCATATTTAAGAAACTTCTATACCACACTATCAGCACCTGGGTCCTTATTACTTGTTAATTCTTTTACTTCTGTCGCTATTTTTTCCTTGCAAAACAAATCTTCCTTCATATCCAAGGTATCATAAACTTTTTCATTTTCCTCTATATCTTTTCTCGCAACTCTATCCCGGCTTAGCTCATTCTCAAAATGTTCTTCCCATTTCTCATTAATTCTTTTTTTATCACTAATTGTGGCCCCGTTCCTATCTTTAACTGGGACATGTCCAGATTGCCTATCCTTTATCAATTTATTTACACGCCAGTACAATATTCTACTACTGTGCAGTCTAGCTGGATTTTCATGATCCTTGGCAATTTCATTCGTGATGTCTACTTCAAACCTCCTTAGTTGATATTTTGATTCTCTCTTCACTTTCTTTACATTCCTCTTATTTTCATATGATCTGTCACTCAGATAATTCTTGTACAAGCCCCTTCTCCTCTCTATTAAACATGAAGCTTCTGACTAGTATTCCTAGTTGCGTCCCTAACTTTCTTCCGTAAGACGCCATCAATAACTTCACAAATTAGTTTCCTAAAATTAATCCTTTCGTCTTCTACATTTTGAAATTTTAAGCTCCCCAGCTTAGTATTAACTGTTCCTGGAATGATTTTCTCAAACTCTCATCCTGGAGTCTACCGACGTCATAACTTCCTGGGAGGTAGTTACCCTTCCATAAATTCAGCTTTAGTTTAACCCTAGACACTACTAGATGTTGATCTTTACTTTTCACATCAATTACAGCACTCCTATATACCCTAGTATCTTGTATTGGTCCTGCCAGTCTTCGGTTTACAATACCATAATCAATAAGGTTGGCTGTCTTACCATAACGTGAATACCATGTTAACGTATGGGCCATTTTATGACCAAATACTGTGTTGGTTATTGGTATACCTACTATATTGTTATACCTACAAATTTGCAGCAGTCTGTTGCCATTACTGTTTTCTTTTCCTACATCATTTACCTAGGCTAAGATACCATCAATAACATGCATACATACAACTCATTTTTATATAGATAGATAGATAGATAGATACAATACAAATTAACTGCGTAAAACGCGAATATACAACATTCTTCGCTGTCCCATTGTCGGTGCATATAAATAGATTGTCAGGTTTACCGACCCTCGAACATGCAACGTACAATTGTCCATGGGAAAAACAATCTGTATTAAGATCTATACCACATTTTTCTAATGATTGCCCTTGAGCTTTGTTGATGGTGATTGCAAATGCTAATCGAATTGGGAATTGCAATGTTTTAAACTGAAAAGGCAGATCCGTTGGAATCATGGGAATGCGAGGAATAAAAACAGCCTCACCCTCAAAAGGCCCTGTCAAGATTGTTGCCTCTATTACGTTTTCCATTGTTTTTTTACGGCAAGTCGCGCGCCATCGCAAAGCTTTGGAGGGTTTATATTTCGTAACAATATTATTAGTACGCCTATTTTTAGTTGTAGTACGTGTGGTGGTTCGCCCCCCCCTTGTTGTGATTCCTCGGCACGCTTTCTTTTGGTGATTTCTCTTTGAGATGCAAGCCTGTTTTCACACTGTTGTTGTGGTTCCTCGGCACGCTTTCTTTTCATACTTTCTCTATTAGCCGCAAGCCTGTTTTCATGCTGTTCTTGTGATTCCTCGGTCGCTTTCTTTTCTTACTTTCTCTATCAGCCGCAAGTCTTTTGGCATAGACTCTTTGAGCAGCTTCCTCGGCTTTTGCCATTGTAGGTTCTTTGCAACTAAAATTTCTCTTTGAACGATCTTCTTAAATACTTATAATGACGTTATATACTAAGCATCGTCATAACAAACATGACGACACCTAACCTCATGACGACATACAGCTCAATCCTTATAATGACGTCAGTCGAAAGACACACAAACAAACATTTAATTTTTATATATATAGATTATTTATATATATATATATATAGATAAGGTATTAGTATTCTATTATTAATACCTTTCCAGCCCCAATAGGACTTAGCAGCAGTGGCGTAATTTCGTCAAAATCGGAAGGGAGGGGGGAAAATAGAGCCAATTTTCATTAATCAAGTGAAAATGACAATAAAAATTAAAAATAAGTCATTTGGTACCGTAAAAGTAATATTTAGTACTATAAATGTACGTCACATTACTATAAAGGGAAATGTATTTAAAAACTGATCTGTTTCTGTTGATGCTTTAATTATGCAGGTTTTTCTTAGTTTTGACAAAAATTTTAGAAGAAAAATAAATTTGAGATGAGGGGGGGGGCAAACTGAGGTTTCTGAGGGGCTGTTGCCCTCCTGCCACATAGCAAATTGCACCCCTGCTTAGCAGCCTCCCTATTCATCATGAACCCCACTCCCTGTCTATGAAACCCATCTTTCTTGTCTGAGTAAATAAATTTGGTATCACCTAATTTCATGCTTCCTACCCCTGGAACATGAGTTTCTGAAACTCCTAAAAAATCTAGTTTGAATCGTCTGATTTCCTTATTTAAAATGTCGGTAGGATAGTTATTTTTTAACGTCGTAACATTCCAATTTTGGATTTTCATATTCTTTAAATCATTGGAATTATTTCGGCCTCAGGGAAAGTAATGGTTTTGGAAACCAGTTCAGGATCAGGACCAGTACATCTGCTCAAATCTACTCCAAAGCGCTTAAGCCGGCTTAGAACCGTACAGTAAGAAGTCCCTGAAACTCCCAGTATGAATGGAGGATTTTTGCAATCTATGCTTCAGTTTGCTTTATTCAGTAAAAATTAAAGAAAAAACAAGTTTTTTCATCTGAAAGTAAGAAGCAACATTAAAACTCAACACGAAGAGAAATTATTACGTACTAGCTGTTGGGGTGGCGCGAAGCGCCACCCCAACACCTAGTTGGTGGGGGTGCTTCGTGCCCCCCAAGCCCCCAACGCGCGTAAGTCGTTACGCGCCATTGTAGTTGTGTCCCTGTGTCCCACCCCAATCCGTATTCAGATCTATACCTCATTATTCTAATGATTGCCCTTGAGCTTTGTTGATCGTTATTGCTAATCGAACATTCCCTGTGTCCCCGTCGTCATTTATATATCCCCCTGTGCTCCCCGGTGTCCCCGTTGTAGTTGTGTCCCCGTGTCACAGTCGTCATTTATATTCCCTGTATCCCGGTCGTCGACGTCAGTCGACAAACAACTTCATGACGACATACAGCTCAATCTTTATAATGACGTCAGTCGACAAACATGACGTCATTCGACACACAAACATGACATCAGTCGACAGAAACACAACCCCTTTTATTTACACTAATGTTTGACTTGTGTTCCAATTTTGTACGAACGACTTCTGATATACAAGAATCGTTTAAATGGAATTATAAGCTTTTTCAAACTCAAAAAACACTTTAGCGTAAAGAGTGAGGTACTCAGGAGGGGGCGCCCCTTTTATATATAACAATTTCTGTTCGTTTCAAGTTTTAAAGTCGCTCCTTACCTTCAGTTGAAAAAAATATTGTTTTTTATTTAATTCCTGATAGTTTGTTAATCAATGCTGGGAAATCCATCTCCCCCTCCCATGGATAATTCCCTTCCCCCCAAAACTCGTCCGTGGAAAAATCCTCTTACGTAAGCAATCCCACCAGAAAATCTCCCTCACCCCGAAAATATCTCTATACTTCTCAATAGCCAATAGTATATGTAAGCAATGGGCAAAGTTCATGAATTGCAGCCCTTCTCGTGGAGGCTGTGGGTGGTCAAGTCATCCTCAAAGACATAGTTATTGGATCTTTTACCACGCTGAAGAAAATGGCTATCTAAAAATTTTTATCGGACAATTTTGGGTAAAAAGGGGGTGGAGGGGGGGTAGCCGCCCTCCAATATTTTGGTCAATTGGACTAAAAGAGAAAACAACCACTTGCACTGACAAAAGTGATCAAATCTTATTTCACGTCATTTAATGTATCTTCAAACTGCACTGAATCAAGCAGATCCCACTTATATGACATCAACACAAATGCTTCCAAGAGATAATATGATATTGTAGTTCTTAATATTGTCTTAATGATCTTCATTGTGCTGAAGGATCTTTCGCAGTTGATCCTGGCTATTTTTACGATCTGTGCTAATAATTTCGTCGTAAACTGAGGCAGAGATTTTCAGCTCTGGCCTCAGTTTGTCATGAGAAACCTTCAACACAGCTGCAACGTTTTGAAGGGCCAACTCTGGCATTTCACCTTGACGCAGAAGGCGCACTTGACGCACTTGACGCACTTGGTGGGCTGCAAGAAATATACGTCGGTAATAAGCTGTTTGTTGTCTGAAAATCTTTCTTTTAGGCTGGTTGTTATTTGATCAATTAAAAACCTCAACAGTTCGACTTAAAATCGCTTTTCCAAATTTTCCGTTCGAGAATATTTTGCTGTTTATCCCTGTATACACTTTTTGTTGGCAACGCGGCAACCTGGTAACTCTGAGCGAATTTCAAGGTCCAATGAAGTGGTCTCTAGAAAACCCTGTATCTTTGATACGAACTTCGAGGTGTTTTCTTTTGCGCTTTCAAAGTAACTGCTCCGTAGATCTTTTCTTGCTTTATCAACGATATTCCGGGCCGCTAAGAAGTCCAATACTTTGGCTTGGTGATACCTTGAAACAGGGCCAATGACTTCAAATACAGAAAAAGACGAGCGAGCAGTTAAGATTCTTTTGTACTTTGTTAGCTTACTCAGCTATGAGTCGGCTTCAAACGAGGTTTTTAGTTAAAAGAACTTTTGTTTTCCACTGGGATCAAAACGTGATTTGCATCTAAATACAGGCTATCGTCACCGAGAAACATCCAAACAAGTGACTTTTCTTTTGCCAAATAACGAGTTTCACTGACTTTCTGTAACTTTTTCAACTTCGACTGTCCTTCTTTTGTGTTCTCTACTTGTTGTTGCCACAGGCCCATTCGTTTGTGAGACGCAGCAAAGAAACATGAAACCCTGTTTATGGTGTCGAAGGGATTTCTTGCCTCTGTTGCAGTGCAACAATCAACGACGGATATGCTTAGAACCTGACTGTAGCACCAGATATAAACCAAATCTGGAACGTGGTTTTGATAAGAGAACTAAGTCCGTTAAATTTGCCGGTCCAGTTAGAAGCACCGTCAAACGGTTCCCCAGCTATCTTTTCGTACTGAAGTTCCCACTCTTTGTTCTTAGCTTTTAGAAGTTCGTTCACATCATTGCCACTGGAATCTTGGAGAGGCAGGATAGCAAAGGGCTGTAGGAGAATTTCTTCGTCTTTTACATTTCTTAACGCAATAGAAGCCTGACCCGTGATCCCAGCGTCCTGAGTTGTGTTCATCTGGATGCGGTAATTTTTGTTTCACTGATTTTGCTCATTATATCTTTCCGCATGTGTTTCAAAATACTTCTAATCACTTTCTGGACCGCCATCTTAGAAAGAAAAGTAATGAGAGAGCCACCACTCTTAGCTACGTTTCCGGATTTTCCGTCGTCATCCATGTTCGTTTTCCTATTTCTTCTATCCTCTATTGCTTTTTCCAGATATTACTTAGGAGGGACGTCATATTTTTAGAGCAAAGTATGACCTCAAGGAAGTTTCCGTGGTTTATTCCCGGCTTTGTTAGAAGCTCAAGCCTCTCCTTGTCACCGTGCGCTCTAAAAGGTTAATCCTTTTCTCCTCAACAGCTTCACGACCTCAAAACACGATTCAGAAGTTGAATGTTTTGCAAGATCTGTCCTTTCCGTTTTCTGGCCAAAGTACTGTTCATATGCCATCCAATGTCTCGATAGTTTCAAGATTGAGCGTATGTTTGAGCCACAGCGATAGGATAAGATTTGTTGCAAAAAAGTTGATGGCTGTAGTAACACAGAATACAGTCTAAAAACAAAGCTCAGGAACAAAATACAGCTTTAGATTATGTAAGTAAAAAAAAGAAAACAACGGAAAAAAACAACAACAAAAAGTCAAAAAAGAAACACACCAAGGTTTCATATTTTAACCTACAAACACCAATCATAATAAAACTCAAATCCTAAAAACCGTAACATGCTATCCCCGCAAGCATGATTCCCTATGTTTAATCCCAAAACGAAGAAACTTACACAACTGTTTAACTGCACATGCGTTCCTCTCAGCTATCCGCTCAATTAACAAGCATTCACTCCCAAACACGAGTCCAAAACATTCATTCCGCGGCTCAGAGATCTCTTCACACTCAGATACAATGTGAACTAAATTCTCATTCACACATCCATGCGTAGGGCAAAAATAGGGGCCAACCGCCAGCCTAGACTTTCCCAGAAATTTCCTTCTTTCACCTAAATCTAAACTATCCTCTCTTACCAACAACAAATTCTTCAAATCCGCTTTATTAAATCCAAATTTAAAATAAACCCCCTCCCCCCAAACCTAAATCTTTCACCAAAATCTTTCACCTGTTCTTTCACCTAAATCAAAACTATCCTCTCCTACCAACAACAAATTCTTCAAATCCACGTTATTAAACCCAAATTTCAAATAAACCCCCTCCCCCAACACTTTTTAGCTCGGTAGTAAAACCTCTAAGACATTGATTAGTCCTTATGAGCTTGTCGCTCTTAATTTCTTGGTCATTTAGGGTTCGCTGGACTTCCTCCTACACTGACACGCTTTCATCCACTGGGCCTTTTTCTTCAGTCCACATCTCCAAAAGGCTACAAAGACCCAGTATTTTCTTGACCTGATTAGGCTACGAATAGCGTCTACCGTCCTTTAAGCTCTCAAAATAAGCTGTCTTAAGAAGCGGAACTCTGGGTACCCTAATTGTTTTCTCCCAAAATTTCACCATTCTAACCAATCTAACACTCTTTAAAGTTAAAAGCCCCAAATCTCCTTTCAGCACCACGTAACTAAATGAATCCTTAAAGCCTAAAATTCTCTTAAAATATCTTATCTGAACTACTTCTAGCTTAGGTGCTTTAGCAAAACCCCGAACCTCAGAACCCCAATGTAGACTAGAAGCTACTTTTGTCTGTAAAACAGTTTTCTGGATCCTCTTGTCAGCTAGCTGACCTAAATTACTTCTCAAAAGCATATTTTTTAGCCTGTTACCCGTTAAATTACAATCTTCTACATGCCTAGACGTCCCCCTTATTGCACTAAACTTAACACCCATAAACAAATTCTTCTTTAACTTCCAAAATTATTACTTCAAAATTAAAATCAACCTCCCGGACTTTTTCGTAGGGGGCATGCCTGAATTGGTGAGTCCAGAAGCAAACTCTGACTATCCGTCGGAAAACGTAATGCTCCAGCTCAAAAGAATTCATTTTACTATTATTTCTCTAGTTTCAAAAGTAGTCCAGGATTATGACACAGAGCCTATGGCAAGTTTCCGGTAGTAAATCGAAGCCAAGTCAAAGCTAGGCTTTTCAATTTGAGGTGGTATCGGCTGTAGCGGATGTGGCCTCGTGCACTTTAATTTCTGAGCTAGTGCCAAATTCAATGGTAAAGAGTAGGAAATAGACACGCTTACTGACAAAGGTGGTTCAACATCAGCTACCTTCACCTCCAACTCATCACTTCCAGTTTCGTTCCTGTTGAAACTGGGTCGATGTCGTGTACTTCTTCGATGTGGTTCTAAAAAATGGAACATAAGCATAAGAACACCCAGGCACACAATCGTCCAAGGTAGGGCGAAGTTCTCAAGACTTCTTTAAAACAACCCAGGCATTGAAGCTAGGGCTCTGAATCTTGGCTCAAATTCACTTTTCGACCATCCGCCAACAACAAGAAGGTTTTATCAAGGTTACATCATCAAATAGGATTTTTTCACAATCCAAGGACTGTGAAAAAATCCGAGCTGATCATTGACCTTTGGTAGGAGCAAAGGAGGAAGCCTAGTCGCCCTCCAATTTTTTGATTACTTAAAAAGGCAACTAGAACTTTTAATTTTTTACGAACATTTTCATTAGTAAAAAATATACGTAATTAAGCGAATTAACTTACGTAACGAACTTCTATATTCGTATGTTTTTATTGCGTATATGAGGGGGTTCACCTCTCGTCGATCCCCCACTCTTTACACTAAAGCTTAAATTATGTCCCAATTCCTTAAGAATGACCCTTGAATCACAAAAGTCGTAGAATAGATAGTTGAAATTACTAAAAATGCTTTAGCGTAAAGAGCGAGGTATTACGAGGAGGTAAACCCCTCACATGCGTAATAATTTCTGCTTGTTTTAAGTTTTAATTCTGCTCCTCACTTTCAGTAGAAAAAACTTTTCATATTTATTTTTCATTGTTTTTTTAAATAATGCTAAAAAATCCTGCGCCCCCTTCATTGAAAGTCTATTCCCAATTGAGAAGTTTCTCCATGGAAAGATCTTCCCACGTAACCCCCCCACCTCAACTCTCCCTTCCAAACCAAAAAAATCCCCCTGAAAACGTCCGTACACTTCCCAGTAACCATTACTATATGTAAACACAGGTCAAAGTTTGTAACTTGCAACCCCTCCCACGGAGACTGCAGTGGAGTAAGTCGTCCCCAAAGACATAGTTATTAGGTTTTTCGACTATGATGAATAAAATGGCTATCTCAGAATTTTGATCTGATGACTTTGGGGAAAAAATGAGCGTGGGAGGGGGCCTTTGTGCCCTCCAATTTTTTGGTCACTTAAAAAGGGCACTAGAACTTTTAATTTTCGTTAGAATGAACCCTCTCGTGACATTCTAGGACCTCTGGGTTGATACGATCACCCCTGGGCAAAAAAAAACAAAAAAAAAACAACAAACATGCATCCGTGATTTGTCTTCTGGCAAAAAAAATGTGAAATTCCACATTTTTGTAGATAGGAGCTTGACACTTCTACAATAAGGTTCTCTGATACGCTGAATCTGATGGTGTGATTTTCGTTAAGATTGTGTGACTTTTAGGGGTGTTTTCCCCTATTTTCTAAAATGAGGCAAATTTTCTCAGGCTTGTAACTTCTGATAGGTAAGACTAATCTGGATGAAAGTTAAGTTATATATTTAAAATCAGCATTAAAATGCGATTTTGTTGATGTAACTATTGGTATCAAAATTCCATTTTTTAGAATTTCCATTACTATTGAGCCGGGTCGCTCCTTACTACAGTTCGTTACCACGAACTGTTTTATGAAACCTAAAAAATGACTGAAGAAAAAAACCTGCCTTTTTAGGCGTCGTGTGGCCAGGCCTAATCTCCCGAGATTGGAAAAAAAAGCCGTAAAAACAAAAAATCAAACTGGGGCGACAATAATTCATGGGGCTGACTCAATGGACCTCTAATGGACGGGGCTCTATCCGAGCTGTGGTCGCCTAAGCACTTAATTTGATCAATAATCGTGCCAATAGAAATGTCATAACGGATGCAGCTTCAATAGACTGACAGGCTTTTTGATGTTAAGATCTGTCCCTAATTAATCAACAGTGACAGTCACGCGGAAAAATACTTAAAAACTAACACCAACCTAGAAAAAACTTCAAAACCTAGCCCACAAGTTGAAAAAAGTGGGAAAAATTCTACTGACCTTTGTTCACCGTATAAATTATAACTTTCTTTGTTTTTGGGTCTTTTCTATTCTCGGAAAGTTCTTTTCTTCGCTTTAGTCTCAGTTTTTCCGCACCTCCCTTAGCTTCTCCATCAGTCACCTCGTCCTTCTTCTCACAATTTTAAAAGGGATGAACGCGATAGCCAAAATATCACATTCTTTCTTGGCTAAAATCCTTTTACTTAGGAAAACGAAAAAAATTTACCCTTTATTACTTCCCAAAAGAATACCGTGACGCTCCAGTATGCACTGACTCTCCTAATAGCTTGTAACAGAGTCGGGCACACAATGACACTCAAAAATGAGTCAAGTCACAACCTCCAAGTTATATTTATGAGATTGAAACCCACGAAGGTACATTTTTGACAGCAGCATTCTTCCTTTCCTTGGGCAAGACGCTGATGTCTGTGTTAAATCTGTTCGTGGGCCTATAAAACATAGCCAAAAATTGTTAAACGGAATTTTTTGTTGAACATTATGTCGACTGCACTTTTGTACGTAGATAAAAACGATCGGCCCAAAGTGGTCCAAAATCGACCACCCCAGGGGGCAATTGCCCGTTTGATCCCCGGCCCAGTCTGCCTCTGCTGAATATGTTTGGAAGAACGTAACAAGTGCGACGTCAAAATCTTTAGTGGATCATTGAGAACAAATTTACTTCTAGTAACAGGCGTTTACAACACCGGGATTCGCTTGAAGAACGTGACTTCGAACACTTCAAAATATTGACTTGATTACTGACAACAAGTTTGCTTCTAGTATCAGGCATTTAACAACACCTAAACGTGCTTGAAGAACGTGACTTTGAACACAACAAAATCATGACTTGGTTATGAGAACAAATTTGCTTTTAGCATCAGGCGTTTAACAACATGTAAATATGTTTAAAGAACGTGACTTCAAACGCTAGTGTTGGTACTTGTGTTGACGAAAAAACTACCAACATCATCTAGCATTTGACGGTACTTAGTATTTTTTTTAAGCTATAATCATTTTTCTGTCAGAACGGAGATCAGACATTTACTACTGCTCTTATTTTATCAATTATACAAGTTAAATAATTTTTTCTTATTATTACACCTAAAAAAAAAAATGCCAAGTTCTGCCGGACACTCGATAACAAAAATGAATATTTTTAATGATTTCACCCTTCTGGTTTTCCTGATGGTGTTGAAAAATGTTATAAGCACTGGTCATGTTAATAAATGTATCCTTTCTTTTTAAATTTTGAAAGAACTGCAAGTTGAAGAGTTTAAGCCAGTGCTTTCTTTGCTCTTGTATGGTCTAGGAAAGAATAACGATAACAGTTTCGCCGTTATTTTTCTGACCTCTTGATATAATCAAAATTCTAAAAATTAGTGTGACTCCAGTGGCGTTGAAATTTAGGAGAGTCTGGCCTCTATTGGTTGTCTGCCTCCATGGTTGAAATCGTCCTAATAGTGACTAAACAATTTTATGAGAATCCATATCTAGTTTTTTTTTATGAGTCTTCGGTTATTGCATGTGTCTACTTTGGACAGTCTGCATTTGATAGAAACTGGTATTAGCGTTATAACTGGTGAATATATTTCATAAGTGGTATAGAACTATTTTCAATAAATGTTGAAATACATCACATAAGAAGTATTGTGTGGTATAATAAAACCATATTTCCTCTTTTATTCATTGTGAGATGTCGTGTAATATTGAAGTAACAAAAAATACTTCTTAAATAAAGTTGACAAAATGTGTGGATTCTCGAAAAAATGTCCTTTAGTTATTCAGATTCATGCAAAGCCGTTTCTTTGTTACGTGTTCCATGTGTATATTAGCGGTAAGATAAGCATAATCAAGACCATATCCGGAGGGGGCTACCGGTTTAGAACCCCCTCGTCCTGAAATTTTGTCTTACTCGTTAAAAAAAATGTATATAAGAATATTTGATGCGTTTTGTAAATAATTTTTTGCCCTCCTCCCTCATCCTAGAAAAAATCTTTGATAAGGCCTCGGGCATAACCATAGAAAAACAGAGAGTTGGCCAGTAGAAGTCTTTGTGCCTAAAAAAACTGTTCGTTTTTCTACTGGCTTAAAATTTTATGCAAAATCCGAACAGGTATCAAAAAGATAGGGCTATTGGGTTTTCATTTTGGGATGAGTTTTCATTTTCAAGGACTTTTTTACCTTTAAGAATAATGTGAATGGCTTAGGAAAATATGTCACTAATGTAAACCAATCAAATTAAAGCACACTTTTTATTGAAAAATTAACGAAAAAAGTCCTTCTGATTTTCTTTCATGTAAGCATAACAAGCTTCTCAAAATTCAAGGAATGCAAACTGAAAATAAAACAAAACTGTATTGTGAGAGTTATAACTAGCATAAGATATAAGTTTTGCGAACCCTGCTCTTTGGCTATTTAAGCAATGTTGAATTCAATCTTAGGAGAAGAAAAATGAGAGGGGTTCCTGGTTTCGCAACCTTTTCTTTTTGACTATATTGAAACCTGCGGAAAAATAGAATATGTAGAGTCCAGGGAGAAAAGAAGATCCCCTCCCATTCCCTTCTCTGATGGTTTTACCATCCTACCAAAGTGACTCAATTTTTCATTTTCAGAGATGCTGTAATAACTTGTATTGTTAACACTGGTACAAGTATTTTAACTGGTGCAATTACTTTTGCAATTCTGGGGAACCTTGCACAGTCTCAGGTAAGTTCTTTGTATTTCAAGTACTTTTCTCTATGTGTTTGATAAATTAATTCTTTTCCCATTTTATTTATGTACGATAAATTTGTCTGTGTTTAAAACCGTCTGGTTCAAGCTATGTCTTCAATTCAAGAAAACTAGCGGAGTTGAACAAAAATACATCTTTCGAAATTTAGGGGAGGGGGGCAATTTTACTGTATTTTTATATTTTGAATGAAAACAGACTAAAAAGTTCAGGGTATCAGTTATAGTAGTATATGCCCCCGTTGAACCAACTGATGGAGCTACTAGTGACTCAGATGAATTTTACTTACAGTTACAGGAGCAAATAGACAGGGTACCAGGTAGAAATATGGTGTTTTTGCTAGGAGATTTTAATGCCCAGGTTGGTAGAAATAGGGATAGATGGCATCCTAGCCTAGGTAAATTTGGTGTAGGAAAAGAGAAGAGTAATGGGTATAGGCTTTGCAATTTTGTAGGTATAACAACCTAGTTATAACCAATACGGTGTTTGGTCTCAAAATGGCCCATAAGTTGACATGGTATTCACGTGATGGTAAGACAGCAAACCTTATTGATTATGTTATTGTATACAGAAGACTAGCAGGATCAATACAAGATACTAGGGTGTATACGAGTGCTGTTATTGATGTTAAAAGTAAAGATCACCATCTAGTTGTGTCTAAGGTTAATTTAAAGCTGAAATTTCGGAAGGGTAACTCCCTCCCGAAAAGTTGTGATGTTGGTAGACTCCAGGATGAAAATTTGAGAAAAAACTTCCAGGAACAGGTGAATACTAAACTTGAGAGTTTAAAATTTGACAATGTGGAAGATGGATGGATAATTTAAGAAAAACAATTTGTGAAGTTGCTGATGGTGTCTTAGGGAAGAGTGCTAAGACTGCAACGAGGAATATTAGTGAAAAAGCTTTAGGTTTAATAGAGAGTAGAAGGGGTTTGCATAAGAATTATCTGAGTGATAGGTCGTATGAAAACAAAAGGAATGTAAAGAAAGTGGAGAAAGCATTAAAATATGAACTAAGGAAATGTGAAGTGAGGCCATGGATAAAATTGCTGAGGATCTGGAAGATGCGGCTAGACGGCATAATAGTAAAATATTATACTGGCATATTAATAAATTGAAAGGGAGTAGCCAATCCGGACTAGTTCCAGTTAAAGATAGAAATGGGGCCACAATTAGTGATAAGGAAAAAGTTAAAGAAAAATGGGTGGAACATTTTGAGAATGTGCTAAACTGAGATACAGTTGCGGGAAAAGATATAGATGAAAATTAAAAAGTTTGTGATACCTTGGATGTGAAGGAAGATTTGTTTAGTGAGGAAGAATTAGCGACAGTACTAAAAGGATTAAAAAATAATAAGGCCCCAGGTGCTGATAGTATGATTAATGAGTTTCTTAAATATGGTGGCTCTGAGGTTAGTAATAAGCTACTGAAGATTATGAACATGATTTTTGAAAAAGGGGAAGTACCCAATGATTTTAGGAAAACCTTAATTAAACCACTGTATAAGAAAGGTGACAAGAGTGAGTGTCGTAGTTATCGAGGCATTAGTCTGGTCTCTGTAGGTAGCAAATTACTGAGTAATATGATACTTTGTAGACTGAGACATGCTGTAGACAAAGTTTTAAGGGAAGAACAGGGCGGTTTTAGACAAGGTAGAGGATGTGTCGACCATGTTTTCACTCTTAGGATAATTATTGAAAAGTCCCTTCGTTGTCAAACACCTTTGGTCCTCAGTTTTATCCATTATGAGCAAGCTTTCGATTCTGTTGATAAAAGAGCGTTAACAAAGGTCTTATCGTTATATGGTATACCAGAAAAATACATTAAAGTGATTTGTGCTATGTACGAAAATAATACTACTGCGGTTAAGGTAGGAAATGAGGTTAGCAACTGGTTTTGTATTAAATCAGGAGTTAAGCGGGGTTGTGTTCTATCCCCCTTTATATGGATCATTTTGATGGACTTCGTCTTAAGGAGCACAGGAAAGGCAATTGGAGACCATGGAATCAAATGGGGAGGGAGAACGCTCCTGTACTTAGATTATGCTGATGATTTAAGCATATTAGATGAAAGTGTGAGCAAAATGAATGAATTTTTAGAGGTTTTGCGAGTTCAGGGTGCTAAAATAGGCTTGAAAATTAATGTTAAGAAGACTAAGTCACTAAGGCTAGGAATAAGTAAAGATGAACAGGTGAGATTGGGAGGTGACAACAAAAAGATTGAACAGGTTGGGAGCTTCAGTTAACTTGGTAGTATTATTAGTAAAGATGGTGGGAGCAGTGAAGATGTTAAAAGTAGAATAGCTAAGGCTCAGGGTGTTTTTTCACAGTTAAAAAAAGTTTGGAAGAATAGAAAGATAAGTCTACAAACCAAGATTAGAATATTAGAAGCTACAGTGATGACAGTGGTCAAATATGGCTCTGAAGCATGGGCACTCCGAAAAGCAGATGAAAATTTACCTGATGTTTTTCGGAGAAATTGCCAAGGGATTGTTTTGGGTACCCAACTGACTGACCGTATTTCAAACAGTAGGTTGTACGAAAAGTGTGGTTCAATCCCGCTTTCTAGGGCTAGAATGAAAGAAAGGTTGAGATGCCTAGGCCACGTTCTACGGATGACGGATGACAGATTACCGAAGATTGTCCTTTTTGGCCAACCGTCTGGGGCTACACGGAAAGCAGGTCGTCCTTGTCTGGGTTGGGAGGATGTCATAAATAAAGATTTAAAGGATATGGAAACTTCCTTGGAGGGAGTAAAGAGGGAGGCTTTAAATAGATTAGGTCGGAGGAGGAGCTTGCGTAGCTGTGTTGGCCTCAGGCGGCTTGGTGCTGCAGTGAGTTATTAGTAGTTAGTAGCCAATAACCAAAACAAAAATACCTCCCCTCCTAATTGACACCATTTGTTTTAAGGAATTACAGGTTATATTATTTTCAATAACTAGCTGAAAAAAAAACAGTATGTTAGAATTTTTAGTAGAAAAAGGGGAAAATATAGAATCCCAAGGCTCATTTCAAAACACGACCCCGTTATCCTTAGCTCTCTTCTTAGTTTCAAGAAATTTTTAGCGGGATTATCCAGTTCCCTTTATGTTTCTATTTAATTGACATTCATGCTTTGCCACAAAAATGTAAAATTTTTATAATGTTTGTAAGCCTGAAAATATAACTTTTTCAGGAGATCACAATATTGATCACAGACAAAGACAATAAGATATGTACTGGGTACACAAATTGGGTTGATATCCTTTCTTCCCTTTGATGGTAGGCCACCCATACATTATGAAACATATTTACACTATGGCGCGTTTTATCTTTATTTTTGTGGGGGGGGGGGTAAAAATCAGGAAAAGAACGTTTTTAAGCTACTGTTTCACTTTTTTTCTAAGGATCTCATGTCTGGGCAGAAGAAAATTTCCCATTCTACGAGTAAAAATGTTATAAAACTCAGAGTTTATCTAAAAAAAGATTCTAATTATTTAGAAAAAAAAAATCAAATTTGTTTTTCAATGAACAGGGTTCTTTAATGAAGAAACAAAGAGAAATCAGGTCAAGTCAAACCTACAGCCAGCCCAACTGTACCTACATAGAGTGGGACTGACCCAGCCCAACCAAGACACGCATTAATAAGCTTTGATTTTATGCGATAAGGCTACTGAAGGTAGGTTGGAATGTCTGGTCAGCAAAAACTTGCTGAAATAAATAATAAATAATTGTATGTTATAAATTGTATTTCTGATTATTTATAAATATTTATATTTTGCCACAAAAGCTCCATAGACTTTATGTATCTTAATCTGACACTGACTATGAGTCCGGAACACTAGCCGTTTTTATGGCACTTGGTATTAACCAAGTGACATATAGCAATCGCAAATTCTGTCGGTCTGTCTGTCGGTCTGTCGGTCCCGGTTTTGCTACTTTAGGTACTTCCAGGTAAGCTAAGACGATGAAATTTGGCAGGCGTATCAGGGACCAGACCATATTAAATTAGAAATAGTCGTTTTCTTGATTTGACCATCTGGGGAGAGTGGGGGGCCCGTTAATTCGGAAAAAATAGAAAAAATAAAGTATTTTCAACTTACGAACGGTTGACTAGATCTTAATGAAATTTGATGTTTGGAAGGATATCGTGTCTCAGAGCTGTTATTTTAAATCCCAACCGGATCTGGTGACATTGGGGTTGGGGGGTTGGGAGGGGGAAACCTAAAATCTTGGAAAACACTTAGAGTGGAGGGATCGGGATGAAACTTGGTGAGAAAAATAAGCACAAGTCCTAGATACATGATTGACATAACCGGAACGGGTCCGCTCTCTTTGGGGTAGTTGGGGGGTGAGGGTGGTGGGTTAATTCTGAAATATTAGAAAAATTGAGGTATTTTTAACACGAACAGGTGATCGGATCTCAATGAAATTTGATATTTAGAAGGATATCGTGTCTCAAAGCTCTTATTTTAAATCCTGACCGGATCTGGTGACATGGGGGGGGAGTTTGGGGTGGGGGAACCTAAGATCATGGAAAACGCTTAGATTGGAGGGATCGGGATGAAACTTGGTGGGAAAAATAAGCAGAAGTCTTAGATACATGATTTACGTAATTTGAACGGATCCGCTCTATTGGGGGAGGGTAAATTCTGAAAAATTAGAAAAAATTACGTATTTTTAACTTACGAAGGAGTGATTGGATCTTCATGAAACTTCATATTTAGAAGGACCTCGTAACTCAGATCTCTTATTTGAAATCTCAACCGGATCCAGCGCCATTGGGGGGCAGTTGGGGGGGGACCGGAAATCTTAGAAAATACTTAAAGCGGAGAGATCAGGTTGAAACTGGATGGAAAGAATAAAAACCTGTCTAAGATACGTGACTGACATAACCGGACCGGATCTGCTCTCTTTGGTGGAGTTGGGGGGGGGGGTAATTTGGAAAAATGAGGTATTTGTAATTTACGAAAGGGTGATCAGATCTTGATGAAATTTGATATTTAGAAGTATCTTGTGCTTTAAAGCTCTAATTTTAACTTCCGACCAGATCCTTTGACATTAGCGGGAGTTGGAGGGGGAAACCAGAATTCTTGGAAAACGTGAAAATTGGGGTATTTTTGTCTTACGAATAGGTGATCGGATCTTAATGAAATTTCATATTTAAAAGGAATTCATGTCTCAGAGCTCTGATTTCAAATCCCGACCAGATCTTTTGACATTTGGGGGAGTTGGAGGGGGAATTCATGGAAAACACTGGGAGTGGAGGAATCGGGATGAAGCTTGGTGGATAGAATAAGCAAATGTATTTGATACGTGATTGACGTAACCGTACCGGATTCGCTCTTTTTGGGGAGTGGGGTGGAGGGGTTCATCGATTTGGCGATTTTGGTGCTTCTAGACGTGCTAGGACGATGAAATTTGGTAGGTGTGTCAGGGAGTTGCACAAATTGACTTGATAAAGTCGTCTTCCCAGTTTCGACCATCTGGGGGGCTAAGGGGAGAGGAAAAATTAGAAAAAGTTAGGTATTTATAACTTACGAATGGGTGATTGGATCCTAATGAATTTTGATATATAGAAGGACATCGTGACTCAGAGCTCTTATTTTTAATCCTGACCGGCATTAAGCCTCTGATTTTCCTTTTAAATCAATCTATTGTTTTTTAGAATTTTGTTAGAGCTCATACCATATGATCTCTTGGCTCTTAGCTCTTCTTACCTCGTCACAAGTGCCATATGAGCTCTTAGCTCTTGTTTTAATTTTTCCTGACTGTTTCCTGCTTGTTTTTTTCTAACAATTTTATTATTAGAACTTTTAGACTTTACCGAAAATATCAAATTGGAAAATATCAAATACGAAAATATCAAAACGGGAGACGACCTTTACGAAGAACCCAAAATTTAGTTAGTTAAGTATTTAGTTAATTTTCACTAACAATTGAGTCACAAAAAAAAACAATGGGATCTACATATGAAAGTAAAAAAACAAAAACAGTTACCATATGGCACTCACAATAAGTCCCGATATAAATTAGCGTATTTGGAACGACCCCCCCCCAAAAAAAAGACAACAACAACAAAAAGAAGCTATAGCTCCATTTCCTCGGAAATGACTCTTATTCCTCCCCCTCTCCCACCCCTACCAAACAACTAAAAAAAAATTCTAAAATTAACTTGTTTAGAGGGAACTCGAATGAATCCCACAATCATAATCCACAACTCGTCATCACAATTCCCGAAACATAGTGACACTCATCCAATCTCGAAAGATATGAAACAAAAAATCTCTTTTAGCGACACATAAGCATAAACTTACTTCAAAATCAATCAATCAATCTGTGTCTAGAACAGTGATTAAAACAAATACATCACAAAGAAACACGGGATTCCTTAAGGGTATTCTTACCTTTGACTTCTGCGGAAAGTCTGTTCCAGACTTCAAGGCCTGTTAAACTAATAGGAAACTTAGATCTGGTGGTAATAGAAACAGTTGTTCTAACTAATTCAAAATTTCTAGTTTGATAACTGTGTTCTCTTTTCTCATAAAAGTCTTAAAAATACACAGGTAACAAATTAGAAAAACATTTAAGCGAAAATAATTTTAAATAAAATTTAACGAAACCAAAAACGCTAGAATTTTCAACTGGATATACCAAGATCTTACCGAACTCCACAATTTATTAGACTGAACTCTTTTAGCCTTATTTTGTTGCATACGGAGCGGGTATAAATGGCTGATGAACGTCGATGACCAAACAATTACACAGTATAATAAATATGGACGAACAAGAGGAAAATACAACGTTGTAATAAATATTTTTGGATAAAATCCTTCAGTTTCCATAGAACTTCAACATTTCTAACTACTTTTGTACTTATAAACGCAAAGTGATCTTTGAAAATAAGGCAATCATCTACCAAGACTCCGACATACTTCACAATGCTTGTCCATTTTATGCTTTGACTTTTTAAATCAATTAAATAAAAAAAATCAAGTTTTTTCAACTGAAAGTAAGGAGCGACATTAAAACTTAAAACGAACAGAAATTACTTCGTATATGAAAGGGGCTGCTTCCTCATCAACGCCCCGCTCTTTACGCTAAAGTTTGACGCTTTCTCTCAACTCTTCTTTTTAAAACAGTAAAAAACTTTAGCGTAAAGAGCGGGACGTTGATGAGGAAGCAGCCCCTTTCATATACGAAGTAATTTCTGTTCGTTTTAAGTTTTAATGTCGCTCCTTTCTTTCAGTTGAAAAAACTTGTTTTTTTTTATTTAATTTCTGAACGTTTTTGAATCAATGCATGTTTTGATTTTGGCTCTCCGCAGAGAAATAATTAAAACGAAATTTGCATATTTTTTTTATTTTTATTTTTTTGGCTAAATGGCTTTCTCATAATTTTGATCGAATGATTTTGATAAAAAAAGAGCGGGAGAGGAAGCCTAATTGCCCTCCAGTTTTTTGGTTAATAAAAAAGGCAACTAGAACTTTTAATTTTTTACTAATCTTTTTATTAGTAAAAGATATACGTAACCTATAAACTAGCTTACGTAAAAATTTTTTTTTCTCATGTTTTTATTACACATATGAAAGGGTTTGCCCCCCTCGTCAGTACCTCTCTCTTTACACTAAATCTTAAATTTTCGCCCAATTCATTAAGAATGAGCCCTGAATCACAAAAGCCGTAGAATAAATAATTAACATTACTAAAAATACTTTAGCGTAAAGAGCGAGGTATTAGGAGGAGGTGAGACCCTCATATGGGTATTAATTTCTGTTCGATTTAAGTTTTAATGCTGCTCCTTACTTCCAACTGAAAAAAATTTTTCATATTTATTTTTTCATTGTTTTTTTTTAAATAATGCTAGTAAATCATGCGCTCCCTTCATGGAAATTTTCTTCCCCAATGACAAATTCCTCGATAGAAAGTTCCCCCAGTATATACCCCTCTTTTCAACCCCTCCCCCAACCAAAAATCCTCCTGAAAACACTTGTACACTTCCCAATAACCATTACTATATGTAAGCACTGGTCAAAGTTTGTAACTTGTAGCCCCTCCCACGGTGACTGTGGAGGAGTAAGTCGTCCCCAAAGACATAGTTATCAGGTTTATCGACTACGCTGAACAAAATGGCTATCTCAGAATTTTGATCCGTTGACTTTGGGAAAATAATTAGCTTGGGAGGGGGCCTTGGTGCCCTCCAATTTTTTTGGTCACTTAAAAAGGGCACTAGAACTTTTCATTTCCGTTAGAATGAGCCCTCTCGCAACATTCTAAGACAAATTGGTCGATACGATCACCCCTGGGAAAAAAAACAAACAAAAAACAAAAAAAAACAAATAAACACGCATCCTTGATCTGCCTTCTGGCAAAAAATACAAAATTCCACATTTTTGTAGATAGGAGCTTGATGCTTCTACAGTAGGGTTCTCTGATTCGCTGAATCTGATGGTGTAATTTTCGTTAAGATTCTATGACTTTTAGGGGGTGTTTCCCCCTATTTTCTAAAATAGCACAAATTTTCTCAGGCTCGTAACTTTTGGTGCGTAGGACTAAATTTGATGAAACTTATATATTTAAAATCAGCATTAAAATGCGATTCTTTTGATCTAGCTATTGGTATCAAAATTCCATTTTTTAGAGTTTTGGTTTCTATTGAGCAGGGTTGCTCCTTACTACAGTTCGTTACCACGAACTGTTTGATTTCTCCAACCCAAGGACAGTAATTTTCACTTCTCTCATATAATAATATATATATATATACATATATATATATACATATATATATATATATATATATATATATATATATATATATATATATATATATATATATAATATGATGTTATATATTCAATATGATTATTATTATTCTGTATGAATATTAAGTATAAATATTGTTTTCCTATAATTAACAAGCAGTTTTTTCACTCACATCCATCTTCCATGTCCCTGGTTTAATGTTCTTTTTCAAATCACCTTCTGTTTTGGCAGCCATTGTTAACTGAGTAACATCAGAAAAATTTGGAAATTCTGCCATTCTTGGAACCAATTGTATCCTAGCGTTGACAGGTGTTTGGGAAATCCATTAATATCACCAATATATGCGAGAGATAATACGGAATCCAGAAGATATCCTTGTGGCACACCACATTTTATTACCATCTCATCAGGCAATTATTGTCAACACATTCGAAAGTCTTCTCAATATCCAGAAAATTTTAAGCCACCTTTAAACCCTGAATCTAGACAATCGTTTACAAATGTGTAATAAAATAATAAAGTATGTTCCGTAAGCATATTTTTAATAGAAATTTATAAGAAATTTACAACTTTAGGCAATTATAACAATAATAATAATGACAATAATAAAAATAATAGTAATAATAATATTTTAAAAGAGCTTTTTATTCTAATTAGAAAACAATAAGAATTGGGATAGCTATTGCTACTTACTTTCAGTTGAAAAAACTTGTTTTTTTTATCAAATACTAACAGAAACGAAAATACTAACTCAGACAAATAAAAAGAGTCAACTCGGTATATAAATTTTTCTGTAACAGCATTTATATAATTTCAAATTTGTAAAATTATTACAGAACCAAACAGTTGATGAAGTGGCAGCTGAGGGACCTGGATTATTGTTTATTGTCTACCCATCAGCAGTATTGCGGCTACCAGGATCTCCTGCTTGGTCTATTATATTTTTTGGAATGATTCTTGTAAGTATATAGTCTTATATTCATCTCTACGGAAAAATTTATTAACATAGTTGCGACTTGCCGTTAATATTGGCATATATTACACAGTTCAAATATACGAACTGCGAAAAACTTAAGGTTGCGGTAAACAATAATAATAATCGTAATTTTTAATTTTTATTTTGTTTTTGCTTCCCCAAGGGGTGCAAAACAAAATAAAAAAAGACTCCCCCTTCCCACGCTCATTTTCCCCCAAATTACCCGATCAAAATTTTGAGATGGTTAATTTTTTAGCATAGCCGAAAAATCTAGCAACTATGTCTTTGAAAATTACTTAACCCCCCTAGTCCCCGAGGGAAGGGCTGCAAGCTATGGACTTGCAGTTTTCAGGAGATTTTTCTGGTGGGGGGGGGGTAAGTGGGAGGATCTTTCCATTGAGGAACTTTTCATTGGGGAAGGGAATTTTCTATGGAGAAAACTTAGAACTTACTCACCACTTACAACCTAATTCACTCAGAATATCTTTGGTAGGAGAAATAACAAAAAAAGGCCAAGGGAGAGGAGTTGACTGCCTTACAATTACTTTTGCTCTTAAGAAGGGCACTAGAACTTTCAATTTCAAATTGAATGAATCTCCCCCATAGTTTCCAAAACATATCATAGCATCCCTCATATTACTAAACAATAACGAATATTATTGACTTTACTTCAGGTACAGGCAACACTAGTGTTGCCTCTGAAATTGAATTTGCTCCAAACAGGACACGCTCTTTTGTGTTGGCAGGCTTGTATGATGTTTGAATCCAGTAATTTATACCGTTAAGGAAAAGCTAAAAGCATGGGAAAAATTATCGTGCTAGTAATATACATATTTTTTAGCGATTTTTCTATACTTAGTGTATGGATTATAACAATAAATTTACGCTTTATAGCGTGAATTTGTTATTATCATTATTATGCATTCTATCCTGACATGTAAGAAAATAGTAAACACAATAGTAATAGCTAATAACATTATAGCTAATTACATTTCAATTTTCTTCTCCAAATAATGTATACGTTGGGGCTAAATCCGAGGTGATGCCAAATTTCACAAACCCGCAAACCAAGTCAAGCGTCACCGAAATATGCAAGTCGTGGATACTGTGACAAGGGTTGTGGGATTTGTGCCAAGGGCTGTGGGGACTGTTCCACGTGCGGTGGAACTTTGCGGCACCCGTGGCACTCCGAGAAGTACGCCAGGTGGTGCGAAGTGGATGACCCCTTTTAAGTTTGAAGTTTTTAAGTTGAATTTAATAAATTCCTATTCCTATTCCCTCATCTAAATCTGGTACCGGGATGTAGTATATGATCTTATACATGACCCTTATTTTGTTCACTTGATTCATTATTGTCATTTGATCGAATACAGTAAATTTGGTCAGACCGAGAACTTCGAACCATTGCTGCTACAGAACTCATGTCGATTATCTATCATAAGCGACTCTATGATAGATAATGTCTTTATGAAAAATAAATATATTTTCCAGGTATATGGAAAATATGTTTATTAAAAGGAAACTTTATTTTATTGAAATCTTAGTGTTTCCTACGTGATAGGAATTTGGAAGAATAGAGGTCGCTGAATTACGTTTTTATGATTAATGTTTTCTGAGAACATATCCTTTTTTGGCTTTAATTGCATTTATCATATGTCGCACAGATTTTCAATAAATTTGAATCGAAAGTCTATCCCGAAATTATCACTCAGTGGCTTTTCGAAACGCTTTGAACCAAAATTGTCATTATTTTTCAGAATTTAGCAGGAATCATATGACAGTTTTACGCTAGAATTTTCTAAGATACTGCATTTGATGGCAAAATTTTTATCAAAATCACGACTTTCGTTTTTTATCCTTTTTTTGAAAAGAGCATAAATATTATCAGGCTCTCAACTTTTATTTTGTTGCTTTAATCTTAATGAATTTTGTGTATTAGGAATCACTATAAAAAAACAATAATGTATTGTATGTAAAGTTATCGAAACTTATTTTTTAGAGTTATGGTTGGTATTTGCACGAGTCACTCTTTCGTTTCAGTGAATTACCAAGAACTGGTTAATCACTGAAAAATAAACAAAAAAGACAATATTTAAGTTTAAACGTCTATAAAAACAATTTTCCTGGTAACATGTGCCTCCTTCCTCCTGGGATATTTCCTGACAACGCTCTTGATGCCCCCACCTCTCCTCCTTTTGTGTATATGAATGCAATAATGGGCTATCGCCCCGCAGTGCCCATATTCAGCCTTAGTCAGAGGGAAGGGAGTTTAATTTATATCCCCTCCCCCCACCTCATAGCCTCAAATACAATCTGATGTTAGAATGTTAGAAACTTCGGGGATAAATTATGCACTTTTTGAGGTATTAGCTAACACTTTCATCCTAAAAATGAGTCAGCGGCCCAGCTCCATAATAGCTGATGCGGCATTATACCTGATTCAACTTACCTCCATGAAGCTTAAAAATTAACGTGTATTATCCGTTTTTATGGCACTTGGTATTAACCAAGTGACGTATAGCAATCGCAAATTCTGTCGGTCTGTCGGTCCCGGTTTTGATACTTTAGGCACTTCCAGGTAAGCTAGGACGATGAAATTTGGCAGGCGTATCAGGGACCGGACCAGATTAAATTAGAAATAGTCTTTTTCCCGATTTGACCATCTGGGGGAAAGTGGGGGCCCGTTAATTTGAAAAAATAGAAAAATTGAAGTATTTTTAACTTACGAACGGTTGATCAGATTTTAATGAAATGTGATGTTTGGAAGGATATCGTGTCTCAGAGCTGTTATTGTAAATCCCGACCGGATCTGGTGATATTGGGGGAGGAGTTGGGAGTGGGAAACCTAAAATCTTGGAAAACACTTAGAGGGGAGGGATCGGGATGGAACTTGGTGGGAAAAATAAACACAAGTCCTAGATACATGATTGACATAACCGGAACGGATCGGCTCTCTTTGGGGTAGATGGGGTGGGGGGGGGTAATTCTGAAAAAATAGAAAAAAATGAGGTATTTTTAACTTACGAACGGGTGATCGGATCTCAATGAAATTTGATATTTAGAAGGATATCGTGTCTCAGAGCTCTTGTTTTAAATCTCGACCGGATCTGGTGACATTGGGGGGAGTTTGGCGTGGGGGAACCTAAAATCAAGGAAAACGCTTAGATTGGAGGGATCGGGATGAAAGTTGGTGGGAAAAAATAAGCAGAAGTCTTAGATACGTGATTTACATAATTGGAACGGATCCTCTCTATTGGGGGAGGGGTTAATTCTGAAAAATTAGAAAAAATGACGTATTTTTAACTTACGAAGGAGTGATCGGATCTTCATGAAACTTCATATTTAGAAGGATCTCGTAACTCAGATCTCTTATTTTAAATCTCAACCGGATCCAGCGTCATGGGGGGGGCAGTTGGGGGGGGGGGGCAGAAATCTTAGAAAATACTTAAAGCGGAGAGATCAGGATGAAACTGGATGGAAAGAATAAAAACCTGTCTAAGATATGTGACTGACATAACCAGAACGGATCTGGCTCTCTTTGGTGGAGTTGGGGGGGGGGGTAATTTGGAAAAATGAGGTATTTGTAACTTACGAAAGGGTGATCAGATCTTAATGAAATTTGATATTTAGAAGTATCTTGTGCTTTAAAGCTCTAATTTTAACTTCCGACCAGATACTGTGACATTGGGGGGAATTGGAGGGGGAAACCGGAATTATTGGAAAACGTGAGAATTGGGGTATTTTTATCTTATGAATAGGTGGTTGGATCTTAATGAAATTTGATATTTAGAAGGAATTCATGTCTCAGAACTCTTATTTCAACTCCCGACCAGATCTTTTGACATTTGGGGGAGTTGAAGGGGGAAATCTTGGAAAACATTGGGAGTGGAGGAATTGGGATGAAGCCTGGTGGATAGAATAAGCAAATGTCCTTGATACGTGATTGACGTAACCGTACTGGATTCGTTCTCTTTGGAGTAGTTGGGGGTGGGGTTCAGTGATTTGGCGAGTTTGGTGCTTCTGGATGTGCTAGGACGATGAAAATTGGTAGGTGTGTCAGGGAGCTGCACAAATTGACTTGATAAAGTCGTTTTCCCAGATTCGACCATCTGGGGGGCTAAAGGGAGAGGAAAAAGTAGAAAAAATTAGGTACTTACAACTTACGAGTGGATGATCGGATCTTAATAAATTTTGATATTTAGAAGGACATCGTTACTCAGAGCTCTTATTTTAAATCCTGACCGGCATTAAGTATCTGATTTTCCTTTTAAAATCAATCTATTGATTCTTAGAATTTTGTTAGAGCTCATACCATATGAGCTCTTGGCTCTTAGCTCTTCTTGCCTCGTCACAAATCCCATATGAGCTCTTAGCTCTTGTTTTGATTTTTCCTGACTGTTTCCTGCTTGTTTTTTCTAACAATTTTATTATTAGAACTTTTAGACTTTATTGCCTATTATTTTTTATTGCCTATATATTTTTTTAGACTATTATTAGATTTTTTTTTGCCACTTAAAAAGGGCATTAGAACCTCGGATTTCCGTCCAAATGGGCCATTCTGCGATTTCCTAGGGCGATTCAACAGGTTAATCCCCAGGGACATGAAGAATAAAAAAGGGATGCAAACTACCAAATAAATAAACATGCGTCTGCGATTTTCCTTTTCGATTGGGTTGGAAAACCTTTGCAATTGGGTTCTCTAATATGCTACATCTAATGGTGTAACTGTCATCAACATCACTTGCAATTCTGATGGTGTTTCCCTCTTTTTTCGAAGAACAGGCAAATTTTCTCAGGCTTGTAGTTTATTATGTTTTTTATGTATGGTTTTAAACTTTATGTAGTTGGCGTTACCGTAAAAAAGCTGATTTCTTTGATGTGTATATTGTTATCAAAAACTTTTTTTTACAGTTCTGGATAATATTATCACATGTCATTCCTTACTTACTACCGGCTACTTACCAACCATACCAGCCTCGCTTACTTACAACAAACTGTTTCATTTATCCTCTCATGAGAATTACCAAATGGGCCTAATTTGTTTAACCCTGGAGCCATTCCTGTTGTATTCAATCGGCGAAGTCAAGATAAAAAAAAAAACATCCCGAAAATGTTCCTTTTTTTTCGTTATATAAGTGAGTATTGGCTTTGGAAGCACAATTTAACGCTGCTGAGACTCCTCGGCTACCGTCATTAAGACCTTAAATGCCGAAGAAATTTATTTTTCGAAGACAAAGTTCATAAACGTGCACATATATAGCGTTGAAGAATTTAATTGATAATGCAGCATCTGGAGCTGCATGATACTTTTAAGGGCAATAGGTTAGGTCAATGTCGCCTCTGAGAACAGAAGAAAGACTAGTCACGTGCAGTCCAAGGTCGATTTAAATGTATTTTAGATGATGTCTTCACGCCTGCCACAAGATCAGCTCGTTACAGCTCACAGCCAAAATGTAATCTACTTATTAAATCATATATTCCAGATCATTGGTATTGATAGTCAATTTTGCGGCGTTGAAGCTTTTATTACTGGAATGGTTGATTTCTTCCCCGCTTATTTGAGGCCTCGCAGACGCTGGTTTACACTTATATCCTGCATCACTTTTATGGTGCTTGGAATTCCAATGGTGACACAAGTAAGATTTAGCTAGTCCAGTTGAGTTTATTAAAACACGAGAAAAGAATCTTTGTACTCTTTATTTCTGTCTTTATTTTTTAAATTTTTTCTTTCGTTTATGTCATATTCACTTCAACCTCTTTCTTATATGTCATATTGCATCATATGTATTCATGTTTTTACCCTGCAACGGTTCCACCTATCGGGTCCATTTCAGTGTTCAAATGCTTATCACACCCGTTTGATTACTAAACTCATTAGGCGTGCAGCTTTCTGTTCCTTTTAGCTTTTAATTTGTTTTCTTTACTTTGTATGAAAATATTTTTTTATTGAGAATTTCAAGATTCACAACTTCTATAAAAGAAAAATTGCCATTTACTGTTTAATTTTTTGAATTAGGTTTGGTTAATATTAATACTCCCCTCTCACTGCTTAAGGGTGTAAGGGTATTAATCCCATAAATAGTCAATAAAAAGAAAAGATGAGTTTCAAAATGGGGGTCCTAAGTCAGTGTACCAACTTTAAAGAATGAATCACCAAAGTTGCGGAAGACTGAAGAAAATACGACTAAAATTAAAGAGGTACAATATTAAAAGATTAAATAGACAATATTAAGATTAAAAGGTATGACGTATACTCTTGAACTTCGATTCCAAGCTATTTGATAACCCCTTACTATTGTAAACCCCACGTTCTAGATAATATAAAACTTTCAAACTTTTATACAAATGACATCGTCTTTTAATCTTTTCCTCTGAAGTTAACAGTGTTAACAGTCAACCACTTGCTGTCATTCCCAAAAAAAGCTGAAATCTTTGTGTTTGGCTAAAAGAAATTTCAGCTCTAGAGACTCAGAATTTTCTTTTGGCTTTAGAGCGTATGCGTGCAAATGATAAGATGAGTTCTTCGAAGAAAAGGTGGTGTATTTCACAAAATTATTTTAGATTTCAGAGACACTGACGCTCAACGAAGACAATTTGCCTGACCGCACCATCAAGTAGCGTGTTAAGTGACATAATAAGTAACTGCAAACCTTATACTAAAAAAATATTCCAAATGACATCACTGCTCAGTAGAGTAGTGGCGTCAGTTAAGGGGTAGAGATTGACGCTCCCCCAACATTTTGTAAAATACTTTCTATCCGGATTTGATTGAAAAACAGTTTTTTCATTGCTTTTTTTGAAAAAACTGAAAAAACCTTATTGCTTCCTAGGTTTTAAAAAATACATTATGCCCCCCCCCCGCTAGTTTATGTGAATTGAAGCCACTGATAGTGAGAAATCTGGGCAAACTTAAAAGTCAGTCTAAAAACACTGAAAATGAGTATTAACCTGAATATAAATCCTAATTTAATAGCTGGCGTAAACCACGCTTTAAATGAATAAAAACTACCGTATACACTTGAAAAATACCGCGTTTGTGCAACCCTTTAGCATTGTTGTGATAGGTAGCAGATCGATAAGATAGGGTCGCAGAAAAGGCTGCACATGCCTGTAACAAGCTCTTGGTTTTAATGAAGTATTTTTTATTCAGGGTGGTGTATTCCTGTTTCAACTAATGGACAGTTACTCAGCCAGTGGCATTACAATACTTTGGGTCATTGCATTCCAAACTGTCATCATTTATTGGACCCTGGGTCGTGGAATGTTTAGAAAGATGATTGGACATATGCTTGATAGAAAAATAAACATATTCTTTGAAATTTGCTGGGCATATTTAGCTCCGCTTGTTATGACAGTAAGGAATATTTATAATTTTTTTTCTTTGCGAAAAAATAGATAGATATATAGATAGGTTTATTCGCACGATTTTGTGTACTACATGCTGAACAGCCTCGTAAAAAATTATTACATTATCTATAAACTTTATTTATAAATATTTATAAGTATTATTTATAAATACATTATTTATATTTATAAATTACATATATAATATGTATATTTTATATATTTTGTATAAAAATATATTTTATATATTTTATTATATATTAATTATATATATTTATAAATACATTATTTATAAATATCTACAAATATTATTTATAAATACATTATTTATAAATAGTTATAAACATTATGCTCTGCAGAAAGTTTCTAAAATACAAAAAGGAATAATAAGAGATACTGAGTCTGAACCATGCTTTTCATCTCAAATTTCTATTAAAATACTTAGAGTTGAAAAAATGAGCTGTTCAGAAGCCAAACGTCTTTCTAGAATTCTTTATCTCATCTTATCCCTATGTTCTGTGTCTGTCTCTATCTCATTCTATGTATTGTTTTTTCGACTTAAAAATAATATTTAGGGAAATGTTTCTACTCGTCTGTCGTCTATAAAATTCCATTTTTGGTTTCAGGAAAAAAAAAATTAATATAATTAATAAAGAAAATCTCTAAAAAATCTTCAAAGTTGAATTCAGTTTAAACTGTAAAAGGAATTCAGTTTCTACAAAGCCAATACAAAGCTTTTCTTAGTAACTAGAGTGTCCATCAAATTATGTCAATTCTCATATAAATCTGTGAGGCGAATTTAAGATTATCTAGGCAACATCTAAACCTGTAAATTATGTAATTAAAAAAATAACAAGAAAAAGATAGCATACCCCAATAAAATGTGAAAATTCTTCCGGTTCCTAACGTTATTAATTTAAGTAAAAAGGCCTTAACAGAATGATAAAAGTTTGTGTCCCAAAAAAGGTGAGAAATTTTGATTAGAATCCTAGCCCCGCAAAACCCCTATTCAGGCTTATTTCGATGGAAGAGAGATTGTAGATCAATCCCCTCCGTCGTAGCCTCATATATAATTTATCTGAGGGCTCATGGAATGTTGGAAAATTTAGCGATAAACCTGTACGTTATGAGACATCAGGCTACATTTCAAAAGTGCCAACAGGATATTTTCTAGGGGGGAGGGCAGACGCAAAAATAGCACTGGTGGTTTGGTGACAGGGAATAGATTTCAGGATGTTTTATTCGGTAGGAATAAGTTTATTTTTACATTATTTTAGAAAAAAATTCTCAAATAAAAAGAGCAATTAAATTGCATGCAAAATGAAACAAAATACAATAAACGAAAAGGATACCTGGCAAAGAGCTCAATTTATTTATTCAATAATGTATTTAATTATTATGGGTTTAATGTTAGAAGATTACAGAAATCAAACTCAAGCCAAAATTACAGAAAGATTTATTGCTTCCGTAGATTATAACAGATGTAGATGTATCCTTATGCCTTCTCTTACGCCTTAGAATATTTTACAGAAGAAGTAGAGATACTCAAAGATCATCCTGCCCGCATAGATACTACGTTTGATCTAATACCTGCCACGTAAAATGTATCTCTTTCATAATAGGACTCTAATAGTGTAAATAATAGTGTAAATAATAGGACATAATTAGGATTCTTTACGCTAAAGTTTGACTCTTAGCCACAATTCTGTTTTTTTAAAACAATTAAAAGCTTTAGCGTTAAGAGCGAGAGATTGAGGAGGGGACAATCCATTTCATATACGGAGTAATTTCTGTTCGTTTTAAGTTTTAATGTCACTCCTTACTTTCAGTTAAAAAAAAAAAATTTTTTTATGTAATTTCTGAACGTTTTTGAATTAATGCATGTTTGATTTTGGCTCTCCACATATAAATTATTAAAATTAAAGTCGTATATTCCAGTGTCGAGCTATCCACAAGTTTTCGGACGCTATATAACAATGTACTAAAATCTTGATATTATATTTCTCTAAATGTTTATTCAATTTGCTTTAGTTAACCTTATTTTCTCTTTTCTTTTTTTTCTCTCTCTTTTTCATTTTCAATTTTTTGTTGTTTTGGTCCTTAACAAGTTCGCTTCTAGGATCTTTATTATTGTTGTTGTTATGTGTTTTCTTTTCTTTTTGAATAATTTGAATAATATTAATTCCTTTTTTGGCAAAATGGCTTTCTCTTAGTTTTGATCAGACGATTTTGAGAAATAAGGGATGGGGAAGGAGGCCTAGTTGCCATGCAATTTTTCGGTTACGTAAAAAGGCAACTATAAATATATACGTAACTTAAGAATTAACTTACGTAACAAACTTTTATATTCTTTAATTTTTATTATGTATATGAGGGGGTTTGTACCCTCGTTAATACCTCGTTCTTTACACTAAATCGTATGTTTTGTCCCAATTCTTTAAGAATGACCCCTGAATCAGAAAGGCCGTAGAATAAATAGTTGAAATAACTAAAAATACTATAGCATAAAGAGCGAGGTATTTATCTCCTCCTAAATACCTCGCTCTTTATGCTAAAGTATTTTTAGAACCCCTCATATGCGTAATAATCTCTGTTCGTTTTAGGTTTCAATGCTACTCTTTACTTTCGATCGAAAAAACTTTTCCATGTTTATTTTTTCATTGTTTTTTTATAGTAATTTTAGAAAATCCTGCGCCCTTATCATTGAATTTCTGTTACCCCATGACATATCTTTCCAAGGAAAGATCCTCCCACATAGCCCCCTCCCCTCAACCCCAAACCAAAAACCAAAAAAATCCCCTGAAATCGACTGTACACTTCCCAATAACCATTATTATATGTAAACACTGGTCGAAGTTTGTAATTTGCAGCCCCTCCCCCAGGGACTGTGGGGGGTAAGTCATCCCCAAAGACATAGTTATTATAGTTTTCGACTATGCGGAACAAAATGGCTATCTCAAAATTTTGATCCGTTGACTTTGGGAAAAAAATGAGCGTGGGAGGGGGCCTAGGTGCCCTCCAATTTTTTTGGTCACGTAAAAAGGGCACTAGAACTTTTCATTTCCGTTAGAATGAGCCCTCTTGCAACACACTAGGACCACTAAGTTGATACGATGACCCCTGGGAAAAAAAAAAACAAAAAAACAAACGAATAAACACGCACCCGTGATTTGTCTTCTGGCAAAAAATACGAAATCCCACATTTTTGTAGACTGGACCTTGAAATTTTTTCTATAGGGTTCTCTGATACGCTGAATGCGATGGTGTGATTTTCGTTAAGATCTAATGACTTTTAGGGGATGTTTCCCCCTATTTTCCAAAATAAGGCAAATTTTCTTAGGCTCATAACTTTTGATGACAAAGACTAAATTTGATGATACTTATATATTTAAAATCAGCATAAAAATCCGTTTCTTTTGATATATTCGTTTTTTAGAGTTTCGTTTACTATTGAGCCGGGTCGCTCCTTACTACAGTTCGTTACCACGAACTGTTTGAAAAGAGCTTTTCAACTGAAAGCAAGGAACATATTTGAAACCTTTTTTGACAGGTTATTCTTTATATGAAGGGGACTGTCTCCTTTTTAGCTCCTTACTCTTTGCTGTGAAGTTTGGCTTCCAAGTTTGAAATCCAAATTTTTTAAGAAAATTTGTAATCGGAAAAAATATTTTTCAGAGAACTAAACAACTTTTTTTTAATGAGCAAGGTGTTGAGAAGGGGGCAGCCCCCTTTGCATACAGAGTAATCTCTATTAAGTTTTAGACTAGCTCCTTACTTTAGTTGAAAACCCTTTTCTATTCGTCTTAGTACCTTTCATGAAACTGTAAAGTTTTATGAATACAATACTTTTGGTAAGGCAGAAAAATGATTTGTATTTCAATGACCTCTGTTTGGATTTTGATGGGTAATCAAACAGTTCGTGGTAACAAACTGTAAGTAAGGAGCGACCTGGCTCAATAGTAACGGAAAACACTAAGAAATGGATTGATCTTATAGATGTATCAAAAGAACTGGCTTAATATGATGATTCCAAATATATAAGTTTCATGAAGTTTAGTCTTACCCATCAAAAGCTATGAGCCCGAGAAAATTTGTCTGATTTCTACGACGGATATGTGTCTACTTGCTGTCACAAGTATGATCGTATCGACCCACTGAAACTAGAACGTCGGGAAAGGGCTAATTCTAACAAAAATCGAAACTTCTAGTGCCCTTTTAAAGTGACCAAAAAGTTGGAGGGCAAATAGGCCCCCTCCCACGCCACCCTTTCCCCAAAATCATCCGATCAAAATTTTAAGATAGCGTTTTTGTTCAGTATAGTTGAAAGGCCCAATAGCTATGACTTTGGAGACAAAATTACCCCCTAAAGCCCCTGGAGAAAAGGTTTTTAGGTTAAAAATTTGCCTATTGTTTTATTTGTTAGTGGGAAGTATACATACATTTTTCGGGTTGGGAGGGGAGGAAGAAGTTTCTACTGGGAGGATTCTGCATGGGGTGAATTTCCCTTTGAGAGGGAAGTTTCCAGGGGGTGAACTTTTCGCGAAACACTTTATACTATGTGAACTTGCCAGAATTGCTGTGCGAATTTTCTTTATATGTCTTGCTTTCTCTTTACCGATTCAATTTTACGCGTGGAGATGTTAAGGGTAACTGTCGAGGGTAAATTTTCGCCAGGACTGAATTGTCCAGCGGATATTTCTGTGGGAAGGGGGATTTTTCTGTGGCGGTGGAGCCAGGCGTCCTGGCGTTATTTAAAAGAATCAGAAATTAAATAAAAAAAAACAAGTTTTTTCAACTGCAAGTGAGGAGCAGCATTAAAACGTAAAATGAATAGAAATTATCACAATGAAGGGGTTGCCTCCTCCATAACACCTCGCTCTTAACGCTAAAGTTTAAATTTTGTCCCACTTCTTTAAAAATGACTCCTGAAACATAAGGGTCTTTTAAGTAGAACAATAAGTAACTTTATTTTGAGTGCCGAAACACTGTAGTGTGAAGAGCGAAGTGTTAAGCAGGGGGCAACCCCTTTTATATACGTAATAATTTCTGTTCGTTTTTAGTTTTAATGTTGCTCCTTACTTCCAGTTGAAAAAACTCATTTTTTAGGGCACTTGGTACTTACCAAGTGACATATAGTGATCGCAATTTCTGTCTGTTTATCGGTCTGTCTGTCTGTATGTCTGTCGGTCCCGGTTTTGCTAGTTTGAGCACTTACAGATAAGTTAGGACGATGAAATTTGGCAGGCGTATCAGGGACAAGACTAGATTAAATTAGAAATAGTCGTTTCTCTGGTTCGATCATCTGAGGGGGATTTGGTGGACGGTTAATTCTGAAAAATTAGAAAAAATGAGGTATTTTTGAGTTACGAACGAGTAATCAGTTCAAAATGAAATTTGATATTTAGAAGGATCTGATGTTTAAGAGCATTAACTTTAAATCCCGACGGGATCCAGTGGCATTGAGGGGAGTTGGAGGGGGAAACCGGAAATGTTCGAAAACGCTTAGAGTGTAGAGATCGGGATGAAACTTGGTGGGAAGAATAAGTACATGTCCTAGATACGTGATTGACGCAACCAAAACGGATCCAATCTCTTTGGGGGATTTGGGAGGGGGGGGGGGGTAATTTGGAAAAACTAGAAAAAATGAGGTATTTTTAACTTACGGACGGTCGACAGAATCTTAATGAAATTTGTTATTTAGAAGGGCATCGTTTCTCAGAAATCTTATTTTAAATCCTAACCGGCTCTGGTGAGATTAGGGGGCGTTGGAGGGGGGGGGGGAACTGGAAATCTTGGAAAACGCTTAGAGTGGAGATTTCGGGATGAAACTTGGTGGGAAGAATAAGCACAAGTCCTTGATTAGTGATTGACTTATCTGGACTGGATCTGCTCTCTTTTGGAGAGTTGGAAGGGCGGGGGGGGGTAATTTGGATAAATTAGAAAAAATGAGGTATTGTTAACTTACGAACAGATGATCGGACCTTAATGAAATTTGACATTTAGAAGGACTTCATATCTCAGAGCTCTTATTTTAATCTCGTCTGGATCTGGTGTCATTTTGGGTAGTTGGTGGGGGAAGCCGGAAATCTTGGAAAACGCTTAGAGTGGAGAGATCGGGATGAAACTTGGTGGGAAGAATAAGCACAAGTCTTAGATACGTAATTGACACAACCAGACCAGATCCGCCCTCTTTGGGGGATTTGGGTGGGGGGAGAGATTTCCAGTGCTTTGGCGAGTTCGGCGCTTCTGGAAGTGCTAGGACGATGAAAATTGGTAGGCGTGCCAAGGACCTGCACAAATTGACTTGATAATAGTCGTTTCCATGATTAGAGGATCTGGGGGGGGGCTGGAGGGTGGGAAATCATGAAAATGGAGGTACGTTTATCTTACAAATGGGTGATCAGATCTTAATGAAACTTGATATATAAAAAGATCTCATGCCTCAGATTCTCCATTTTCAATTCGTGACATGGGAATGGGGCGGAGAAAGGGAAATCTTTGAAATTGAGAATCTTAGAAAACTCTTAGAGCGGAGGGATCGGATTGAAACTTGATGGGAAGAATAAGCAAGAGTGATGGGTTGAGAAAGGACAAGCCTACCTCGTATACCGTGTAATTTATTGTCGCTTAAGTTTTAAATTTGTTCCTTTCTTTCAGTTTTAAAATGATATCCTGGCTTAACCAGTATATAATGTGGGGTACCGGCTCCATAAACCTCCCTAATTTTTTGCTGATAAATAGTATATATCAATAATTGTAAATTGATTTAGTAGCGTCTTACTTTTTTAGTTTTTTTGCTTCAAAAAATTAAAATGTCGGACTGTCGTTAAAAATTTTGACAAAATTTGAATATTTAGTCAAAATTTTCAATCGACAGTAGTTTTGTTGAATAATTCCTTAATAGTATTTTAATACAGAATTTCAGGTGAACGGAAAGGGGCATTATTGTTCGTATGGATGGAAATTCTGCGTCAATTTTGATCTTCTACGTGGCTGAAGCTACACGACTTCTGTAATAGATTTCTCTATACAGTGCAAACATAAAATCTACAGTCACGGTGTAAACATACGCTTAAGTACATTGAAACATTGTAAATAAATAAGAAAAGGGAAAACATTACCAATCAAGTCACTAAAAAAAAACAAAAAAAACTCTTGATAGCACTCACTGTCGGTGCGCAGATACATGCAATACTTTATACTACCGAAACAAAAATTGTAGCAATGGAATAGGCAGTGTTACCCCCCCCCCTTCTAGGGCCAATTAAAAAGGCATAGACCAAAAACATCCTCGGGAATCAAGTGGGGAAATCACCCCACAACAACCTAATTTAGGCTTAGTCTAAGTTAACGGTTTTGAGAGACTAATTCCTACCCCTCCTCTCATACCTTTTTTAAAACTTATGGATTATAGAGAGTTAGACAGTTTGGGCATTGAAATGTGCTCTTTTAGATGTCTGCTCCCTCACCCATACAATAACCCACCACCCATGCTTCATAATAGCCGATGTGCCATTATACACCACAATAGGTAATTTGAAAATAAATCAAGTGAATCCACTTAGTCAAACAGTTCGTGGTAACGAAATGTCGTAAGGAGCTACCCGGCTCAATAGTATCCGAAACTCTAAAAAATGGATTTGATACCAAAAGTTACATAAAAAAATTGCATTTTAACGCTGACTTTAAATATATAAGTTTCATCAACTTCAATCTTGCCCATCAAAAGTTACGAGCCTGAGAAAATTTGCCTTATTTTAGAAAATAGGGGGAAACAACCCCTAAAAGTCATAGAATCTTAACAAAATCACACCATCAGATTCAGTGTATCAGAGAACCCTACTGTAGACGTTTCATGCTCCTATCTAAAAAAATGTGGAATTTTAAATTTTTTGCCAGAAGACAGATGAGTGTTTATATTTTTTTTTATTGGGTTGGTCGTATCGACCCAGTAGCCATAAAATACCACAAGAGGGCTCATTTTAACAAAAATTAAAAGTTCTAATACCCTTTTTAAGTGACCAAAAAAATGGAGGGCATCTAGGCCCCCTCCCATGCACATTTTTCTCAAAGTAATTGGATCAAAATTTTGAGATAGCCATCGTGTTCAACTTCGTCGAAAACGTAATAACTATGTCCTTGGGGACGATTCAATCCCCCACAGTTCCCGGGGAAGGGTTGCAAGTTACAAACTTTCACCATTGTTTACTTATAGTAATGGTTATTATGAAGTGTACAGACGTTTTCAGGGAGATTGTTTCGCGTTGGGGAGGTGGTGGGTCGGGGGGAGGGGGTTAAGTGGCAGGATCTTTCCATAGAGGAAATCTATCATGAGGGAAGAGAATTTCTATGAAGGAGGCGCAGGACTTTCAAGCATCATTAAAAAAATTACAATGAGAAAATAATTTTTTTTCAACTGGAAGTAATGTGCAACATTAAAACTTAAAACGAATATGAAACATTACGTAAATAAGGGGGTTTATCTCCTCCACATTACCTTGCTCTTTACGCTAAAGTTTGTTTAGTAATTTCAACTATTTATTCTACGGCCTTTCTGATTCAGGGGTCATTCTCAAAGATTTGGGACAAACTTCAAGCTTTAGCGTAAAGAGGGAGGTATTGACGAGGGCGCGAATCCCCTCATATACGTAATAAAAATACACAAATATAGAAGTTAGTTACGTAGGTTAAGTCGCAAGGTACGTATGTTTATTACTAACAAAAACGCTAGTAAAAAAATAAAAAATCTAGTTGCATTGATAAGTAACAAAAAATCGGATCGCAACTGGCCTCTCCCTCACCCCCCCCTTTTTTCAAAATCGTCTCATCAAAAATATGAGAAAGCCATGTAGAAAAAAAAAATAATATACAAATTTCGTTTTATTTATTTATGTGCCCTGATCCAAAATCAAAACATGCATTAATTCAAAAACGTTCAGAAACTAAATAAAAAAACTAGTTTTGTTTTACTGCAAGTAAGGAGCGACATTAAAACTTAAAACGAACAAAAATTATTTTGTATATGAAAGATTACAGTTTTGTAATGTTTTAACGAGTAGAGTTGTGACAAAGAGTCAAACTTTAGCGTAAAGAGCGAAGGGTTGAGGAGCGGAAAACCCTTTTCGTATACGGGATAATTTCTGTTTGTTTTTAGTTTTAATCTCACTCCATACTTGCAATTAAAAAAAATTGTTTTTTTTTATGTAATTAAATCAAGTATTCAGACAAAAGTCCATATGAACCATTCATCTTGTATGGACTACGTGATTTTTCAGGAACGAATGCGCCACCGTGCGCCATTACTTCTTCTGCTGCTCGGAAGCTCACTATGTAGATTGAAGATACTCTTAATCGAATAGCTAGGCTCAGGATTTTCATTCAATTTTAAATTTGTTCTCTTTGCGCAAAGGCATACTGTGGCTCTACAAAATGCGAGAAAATGCCACTTTCCGTGGAACAATCTTATTGTTTCAAAGCTCCTGAAAAAGGGTACCAAAACTTTCAATTTCCGCTCGAATGAACTCCCTCTCCATTTTCTAGGACTATTGATTCGATACTATCACCCCTGGAAAAAACAACCAATAAACACACATCTATAATCTTCTTCTGGAAAAAAGCAAAATTCTACATTTTCTAGATATAAGCTTGAAACATCTACAGCAGGGTTCTATGCTATGGTAAATCTAATGGTGTCATTTTTATTGAAATCGCTTGACTCTTGGGGGGTCTTTCCCCTCTTTTTCCTAAATCAGACAAATTTTTGCAGGTTTTTAGCTTTTGATGGATAACATTATACTTAATTAACCTATATATTTGAAATCAACACATAAAGTAAATTCTTTTGGTGTATTAATTGCTATTGAAATTTCATTTTCTAGATTTTTGGTTACTGGTGGGCCGGGTCGCACCTAACTCACAGTTCTTGTTCCATTAAACCACGAACTGTTTGATGGAAATACCAAACCACTGTTCTACAATTTCTTTTGAAAAGGATCGGTTTGCCAAATACTATCGGTTTACCAAAAATTAATGAAGTATATATTTTGTAGGGCCTATTGTATCAACTATTAAACCACTAACGATAGGGATTAAAAAAAAAAAACGTTTACAAGGTCAATTAAGCCACAACTTAATTTGAAAACGTGTTATTTAAAAAATTCACAATTAAAAAAGAAATTCTGGCCAATAGAAACTGAAACTTTGAAAAATATTTTTCATAACAATTAATACATAGTCATTTCCAAAAGACAAAAAACCTATTTCCTGCCCTTTAGATGAATGTTCCTGACGTAGTATCTCTTTAAGACAAATTTCAGAATTGTTATTTTTTAAAACAAGGACAAAACATTTATTTCAGGTCATATTTATCTTTTACTGCGCAACATATGAGCCAGTTAAGTATGGTGGATTTTACACATACCCTCCTTGGGCAGAAGCTATTGCCTGGCTAATCAGTTTGTCTTCTATGATCATGATCCCAGGTTATGCTATCTATTACGTCATAATCAATAGACACGTTGGCTCTATGAAAGAGGTTAGTGTTTGTTTTTTTGTTTTTTTGTTTTTTTAAATATATTTGAGAATAGTATAAAATATATAGTAGCTTAAAATCATATAATATAGCTACAGATACTAAAGCAAAAATTATCCGTATACAATACATGATTGAAAGACAGACTGAACTTGAAATGTAACAGCATCGATGATTTGCCCTTTTTATAATGAATAATCTAACAGAATTGAACTAAACCTGCAACTCTTATCATAGATATCTAAAAAAATCTGGGCAAATGAAAAAATTGGGGGGCGTAGCTCCCCTCATTTAAACAACTGTTAGATCACATTACACGACTCGTGAAAATTTGTTAAACGTAAATCATCCTTTTTCTTATAAGCTTATCGACGGAGACAAACAAAAAAAACAAAATGTTATACCACTTGCGCAAATGCGTAACCAAGAACAATTAAATCTGTATTTGCCTCTTCTTCAAAGTGGACTATCGCTGGACAATCTTGTCTAAGTCAATGGCGTCGGTGAGATCTTTCTCACTTGCCAATAATGTGAGGAAATTTAGGCAAGAATCAGCATTAGCAGTTCTCAGAGAATTCTTAAAAAATTTAGCTTGCTAAATGTTCTGTCAGCAGCAGCAACTGCAACAGGTGCTATCGGGGCCAATTCGCAAAGACGATTAGCTTGCTTAAATCGAAGTTGCCGGTGATGTCCTTCACCTACGACTCCCCTTCCGCAAATAGAGCATTGGCAAAATTGAGACAAAATTTCAAGCTCTACTGGAAGAGTAGTAAAATCTGGAGCTCTTTCCTTGTTTGGAAAAAATATTAATGCCAGCTCAATGTCTGGATTTGAAGCCATTTTTTTTAAGGAGGCTGAAGTAAGGAAGAAAATTTTTGAAAGTTGACAAGGTAAGCACTATCAATAATAATTTGTTGTTGTTTACATATTTTGTCTATAGAACTGACAATTCTGTCAAACTCTGCTTTGCTGTCAATTAAAGTGTCCATTTGATCCAAAGACATTCTTCCGAAAAGTTTCTTCGCAGCTTTAAGCACCTCAGTTGTGTTGATGACATTGATCTCCCTTTTTTAAGTTTTTCTGTCCCAATCCTGTCCTTGTAAATGATATTTTTCTTATACATGATGGAGGCGACAAATTTGAAATTTTTCGTTTTTCTTGCATCATTTCCTATAGTTTTATCACGGTTTAGTACATTCCCAAATTGCTTTTCCCATTTCTCATTAACTTTGCCTTTATCACTAACTGTGATAAGCAATTGCGTTTGAAATTCTGCAAATGTAGGGTAAGTAAATGTCACTGGGTAGGATGCATATAAATTCTCGAGTTTCTCCAATTTGGTCCTAAGACTCATGAAAATGAATTTGGAGTATAATTAATAAACTATTTTGCGGCAATATATTTATCAAGCATGTAACTATCCTACTACTGAGTAAAATTCTACAAAAATTAATGGATCCTCGTAAGTTCTATAAGAAGAACCAATTATACAAGGCCTAGTTATGGGACTCTTTTAGGATTATCTTCAAACATTTGATGTAATTCTTTGTGAATTTTTTAAACGAAGGACGTCTGTAATTTATTATAGCTCATTTTAACAATACATACTACTGTCCCTACACCCAACAATTTCGTTTTAGTGGCATGCCTGTCTAAGGCCAATGCAGCCGCAAGAGTTCGGTCTATCCAAAGATTCGTTCCTTATTATCTCTCTTAAAATTCAAGTTTTGATTCAATCCCATCTTTCACCTCTTCCTATCCCATTCAAAGAAGTCCGGGCTTTCTTATGGCTTCAGAGTTTCATCAAATAAAAAAAAAAGTTTTTTTTTTCAACTGAAAGTAAGGAGCAGTATTAAAACTTAAAACGAACAGAAATGATTACATATATGATGGGAGTTGCTCTTCCTTAACGCCTCGCTCTTTACGCTAGAGTCTTTTAGTACTTAAAAAAAGCTTCTGATAGTTCAATTTAAACGAACATAGTGTTTCAGAAATCATTCTTAAAGAATTGGGACAGAATTAAAACTTCAACGTAAAGAGTGAAGTGTTGAGAAGGGGAAACTCCTCTCATATACGTAATAATTTCTGTGCGTTTCAAGTGTTAATGTTGCTCCTTACTTTTAGTTGAAAAACTCGTTTTTTTATTTAATTCTGATCGTTTTATAAACAATGCCAGGAAATCTGGCTACACCTCTACGGAAAAATCCCTCCTCCTGACGAATTCCTCCTCACAAGTTCAATCCTGGTGAAAATTTACTCCTGACAATTACCCTTAACATCTCCACGCGTAAAATTGAGTCGGCAAATAAAAAGCAAGACATAAGAAAAATTTCTTATAGAAATTCTGGTAAATTCCCCCACTCTAAAATTTATTCTGAAAATTTTCACCCCCTTAAAACTTCCCTCTCCATGCGAAATTTTCCCCCTGGAAAATCCCATTAGCAGAAAATTCCCCCCCCCCCTGAAAAATGTTTGCATACTTTCCAATAACGAATACTATACGTAAACAATGGGCAATTTTTGTAACGTAAAGACCTTTCCCCAGGACTGTGGGGGTCACGATATTTCCAAAGGCATAGTTATTTGGTCTATCAACCATGCTGAACAAAATGGCTATCTCAGAATTTTGATCGGATGATTTTGGGAAAACAAGGGGCGTGGGAGGGCGCTAGTAGCTCTCCAACCTGTTTGATTGGAGAGCTCACTTAGTAAGGGTACTAGAACTTTTAATTTCTGTTTGAGTAGTCCCTTTGCCGGTGTTCTAGGAATATTACCTAGATGAGATGAGATTACCCCTGAAAAAAAAACACGCATGCGTGATCTTTCTTCCGGCAAAAAATACAAAATCCCACATTTTATAAGGTAGGAGCTTGAAACCTCTACAGTAGGGTCCTCTGATACGCTGAATCTTCTGGTGTGAATTCATTTTTCTATGACTTTTATTGGGTATTTCCTCCTTTCTTTAAAAAGCAGGCAAATTGTCTTAGGCTTGTACCCTTTGATGGGTAAAACTAAGCCTAATGGAACCAATAGATTTGAAATCAGCATTACATTATCTTAGATCTTCTTCTGCCTCCAGAGGCACTAAAGACGTCTAAGAAGGGTCTTCAATCGTTTCTTTGACTGGTGGCAGCGATATTCCCACTCTGGTTGTAGGGAGGCATGAAGTTGACGCAGATCGCTGTTGAAGGTATGACGGAGTGTGTTTGGGTCGTTCTCTGCGTCGGGTGCCTTTGGGTAGCCAAAAGACTGCTTTCTTGGGGATTCTGGTGTCGTCCCTGCGTAGTACATGGCCTAGGTAGCTCCATCTGGGTCTTCGTATGGTTTTGGTGAGGGATGGCTGGCCCGTGATGTTCCTAATATATGCATTTGCGAGTTTTTGGGTCCAGTCAATACCAAGCAGCTTCCGGAGACAAGCGTTCTCTAATGGACTGGATTCGCCTCTCTTGGTCTTGGTTGAGATACCAGGTCTCCGATGCGTAGAGGAGGACAAGAAGTACGTTACTGTTGAACAGGTGGAGTTTGAGCCGGAGAGAGAAAGTACTCGATCTTCATACTTTACAAAGTCTGTTGAAGGTGCTGTTAGCCTGACCAATTCGGGCAATGGCTTCTTTGGCTGTGGATCCTGTATTTTCGATGGTGCTGCCAAGGTATTTGAAGTTGACTACCTGTTCTACATCGTTGTCGCTGTATTCGATTTTCATAGGTGAGTCGCTTGTCACCTTTCCGTTGGTTTTACTGGCATTGACATTGAACCCGAATCCACCTGCTTTTTGTTGAATATTCAAGAGCAATTCCTGAAGTCGTGTTTTGCAGGTTTCAAGTATTGCAATGTCACCAGAAAAATCTCGGTTGCTGAGCAGGTGATCATTTACTTGTAGCCCAGTTGACTCGGTGCTCCACAATATATAGTCGATGACCATTGTGAACAGTAGTGGCGATAAGACACAGCCTTGTTTCACCCCGGGGAGGACTGGAAATTTTTGTGATTTCCCCTCTGAATTCCTCACACAGCTGGTTGTATCCTCGTACATCGCCATAATGAGCTTAACTATGATGTCAAGGATACCGTAATGACGGAGAATCTTCCAAAGTGACTGGCGATCTAAAGAGTCGAACGCCTTTTCGAAATATATGAAGACCATATATAGCTTTTTACGCCATTCGCAGCTCTCCTCTGTGAGCACTCGCAAGGTGAAAATCAGGTCTACACAGGAGCGGTTTGGGCGAAAGCCATATTGTTCATCGTGGAGATATTCTGCATAATAACGAAATCAGGATAATAAGCCAATTATTTTGATATATTTATTGGTATAAAAATTCCGTTTTTGTAGAGTTTCGGCTAATGTAGAGCGGGTTCGCTCCTTACTTACAGTTCGTTACCACGAACTGTTTGATGTGGCTTCATATGGCTCCATGTTTCATATGGCTATGGCTTTCATATGGCTCGAGATGGATGGCCAAAAGCACAATTTTCAGCCATTTATTGTCTGTAAAATGTCTAACCATTTTGTCAAATCTTTGAAACGTCTTAAAACTTCAACCAAAATCTAACCATCTTAATCCTTCATTCATTATAGCATCAGATAGTGAGATCGTACAATATTTTGAAGATATTGTTATTTGATATATGGTCAGTCAAACAAGTATCCTGACTATAAATACAACTGACCCAATCCTTCCCTAATCTACCCAAAAACAGTCAGCTAAGTTGTTACATCTCTATTGAACTGACACCTCGGTGATCTTGCTTCGTTTTTATTATTTTTTGGGGGGTTCATTGCAAAACAAAAATTCTAGTTGAAAACAAGCTTTAATATAAACGATAAGTTAATATGCAGTCAATATAAACGAGTTAATATAAAATAGTAAATAATGAACAATACGTTCTTGTTGTAATTTATGAGGATCTATGGGGTCTTGGAAATATTTTAAAATTTTACGGGAAAAGGAGTCGAAAAAGCCACATACATGTCTCAAAATTTCCCAAATATTGAGAGGACATTATAAGTGTATGGGAGAATGTCTCCCTTCCTTGTCAATGTTGTGTATTTTGGGAAAAATTCTATGCTCTCCATGATCATTTTCTGGTCAGTACTACATATTAAAAATTTTAAGGTGTACACTAGTTTTTTAACCTGCTTAAAGTATTACTAGAACCTCTTCTAGTTAAAGTAAGTTCATTACAACCCTTTCTTAGATGTTGAGTCTTAGGAACTCAAGATCTCACAACTTCTGTGTTAGTAGGTAATTTCGAAAATCACACTACCTTTCCATGACGATAAATAGAAGTCCAAATAAGGATAAAATTCTTTTTATTAGATAGTAATAATAATGTTTGCAAAATATACTAGATGTATATAAGAAATATACTTCCTATCCATCCTATTTCACTATTGCTTATTGAAAAAAAGTTCAATAAGCAAAGGTTAGACACGCTATAACACGTTAATTTCAGGTTATATAGTATGTTAGACAAGTGAGCAGGGTTAAACTTAGAAACACTGTGTCCAAAATATAATACCGATTAATTAATAAGGAAAACGCTCCGACATAATACATATCTAGTTTTGATATTATGATTGTTTTTATTTTTATTGGCTGAAACATTTCAAATCTTATGATCCATTCCAAAAACACTCTACATTTTCTTTTCGGCGAATGACCACTGCTCTAACAATCTCCTAATAACACTGATGAAAACGGCAGTCCGTCAGCATACGTGTGCTCCGTGGGCACTTCACTTATTCTGTATTCAAATGATCCAGTTCTTGTTGAAAGTTTATAAAGTGCTGACAGATGTAGCACTTTTCAACAGCTGTGATTGTTCACTGCCGGAACATTTTACCCCAAATTTCAAACTAGGGTATCTTTCTAGCTTAACAGTCACTTTGAGGGTTTTTTTAAGCTGACTTATAAGTCTGGGAGATTTTCTGAGTGTGAGGCTATTTCTACAGTATAAGTATTTACAGTATTTGTGGAGTTAACTATTAGTTCATATAATGGGCTGGCTAGACCAAACAAATTATCTTTGGCGAACATCCATGTTTTGGGAATTATAAATAATTGGCCCGAAATACCGTCATTTTCTGAGAAAAAGCCGGCCCATCACTTGCGCGTCTACTCTTTTAAGACGCAAAAAAAAACAAAAAAACTCTACGGCTGGTTAACGCTTAAGTGGTTTTTTTTTAGAAATATTTTATCGTTTCATCTTTTAGATTTGGAAGAAGGGAACGACCCCTGTGTTCAAAGCTAGAAAAGGTGCGCTGTTTGACCCAGCTGCAACACAGACTAATTGTGGAGTAAACAACGTAACTTCACTACCAACTGTGGAAAGCAAGGCGGAGCTTGTTGAAAATGATGTGATGACGAAACCATAATCAGTTTTATATATTACAGAGATATAATATAAATGTTGATATATTTTTAAATTTTGCATTTTATGAACCTTCTACATGCACTCCCCGTCGTTATAATTTACAACAGAGGATCGTTGAAGGGTGGGGAAGAGTTCATTTGATCACAAATTCTGATTTGGGGTCAGTAAAAAAATAAAAACAAAAACGAACTGATTCCAGAGAGTCAAACCAAAATTGTAACATTTATTTTCAATCAGAATGATAGAAAAGATCAAAGAGCACAGCACCAAACACAAAGATCTGATGTTTGGCACCATGGTACCATCAGAGTGCTGGCATCCTGCCAGCACTTAGATCTGTGAAGCACAAAAAGACAAAGGTGTTATGTTATGGAAACAACTCATTTTAAACTAAAACTATGTATTTTCAGTAAAACGGTGGACGTGCTACTCCTTGTAATAAAATCACGTAGGGATCTTTAACCTGAAAAACTGGGAGAGGAGCACCAAAGTGGAGTCCCTAAGTAAAAAGCCCCTACTTGACCTCCAGCTTCGTAAATACTGATATGTTGCACCTGCTTGGACCTGATATGTTGCACCTGCTTGGACTTATCAAAGTCATTAATGTTTTAAAGGTAAGTTATGTTTAAAGGTATGTTTTAAAGGTGTTATAGTAAATCAACATAATATGTGGAATCTTACGAAATTTTCATAATTTCAGAATTTATTCTGAAGTTACGAAACTCTCTAGAGAGAATCTGGCCCCCAATTTTGAGGGCACTGAAGTAAATTTTGAGATTAAGTAGGGCAGCGGCGACAGCCCCCAAGCTTTTCTGACTAAGTTTCATTAAATGAACATTTGTTAACTCCTATGACACACCTCACTCCCCAGATTATGAGACCTAAAATCGCTACTGTTCCTTCGTTTCTATATCAAAGTTCCCTTTAGATAAAATAGCCTTTGATTAACTTTTTCCATCATTCCTCAAATATTTCCATATACAAAAATATCTTAAAACACACCATAATTGCGTTTAAAACACAATATCTTTTCAGTAAAAATTTACTAAATAAGCTAGCACGTAAAATCTACTTTAGTGCAATCTAAATTTTTACGCACACTTTTAAGATGCGTATAGTAACTTTGTATAACAATTAAATAAAAAAAAAGTCTTTTAACTGAAAGTAAGGAGCGACATTAAAACTTAAAACAGAAATTACTTCGCATATGAAAGGGGCTGCTTCCTCCTCAACGCCCTGCTCTTTACGCTAAAGTGTTTTACTGTTTTAAAAAGTAGACTAAAGAGAAAGAGTCAAACCTTAGCGTAAAGAGCGGGGCGTTGATGAGGAAGAAGCCCCTTTTATATACGAAGTAATTTCTGTTCGTTTTAAGTTTTAATGTCGCTCCTTACTTTCAGTTAAAAAAACTTATTTTTTTAAAATTAATTTCTGAACATTTTTGAATCAATGCTTGTTTTGATTTTGGCTCTCCGTAGAGGAATAATTAAAACGAAATTTGCATTTTTTTTTTTGGCTAAATGGCTTTCTCATAGTTTTGATCAAATGATTCGAGAAAAAAAGAGCGGGGGAGGAAGCCTAGTTGCCCTCCGATTTTTTTGGTTACTTAAAAAGGAAACTAGAACTTTTAATTTTTTACGAGTGTTTTTATTAGTAAAAGTCATACGTAACTTACAAATTAGCCTACGTAACGAACTTTGTATTCTCATGTTTTTATTACATATATGATATGGTTCACCCCCTCGTTAGTACCTCGCCCTTTACACTAAAGCTTAAATTTTGTCCCAATTCATTAAGAATGACCCCTGAATCACAAAAGCCGTAGAATAAATAGTTGAAACTACTAAAAATACTTTAGCGTAAAGAGCGAGGTATTAGGAGGAGGTGAGCCCCTCATATGCGTAATAATTTCTGTTCGTTTTAAGTTTTAATGCTGCTCCTTACTTCCAGCTGAAAAACTTTTTCATATTTATTTTTTCATTGTTTTTTTTTTTAAATAATTCTAGAAAATACTGCGCTCCCTCCATAGAAATTTTCTTCCCCCATGAAAAATTTTCTCGATAGAAAGTTCCCCCAACATATACCCTCTTCTCAACCCCTCCCCCAACCAAAAAAATCCCCCAGAAAACGCCTGCACACTTCCCAATAACCATTACTATATATAAGCACTGCTCAAAATTTGTAGCTTGTAGCCCCTCCCAAGGTGACTGTGGGGGAGTAAGTCGTCCTCAAAGACATAGTTATAACATTTTTCGACTACGCTGAATAAAATGGCTATCTCAGAATTTTGATCCGTTGACTTTGGGAAAATAATTAGCGTGGGAGGGGGCCTAGGTGTCCGCCAATTTTTTGGTCACTTAAAAAGGGCACTAGAACTTTTCATTTCCGTTAGCAAAACCCTCTCGCAACATTATAGGACCACTGGGTCAATACGATCACCCCTGGGAAAAAAAAAACAACCCGAACAAATAAACACGCATCCGTGATCTGCCTTCTGGCAAAAAATACAAAATTCCACATTTTTGTACATAGGAGCTTGAAACTCCTACAATAGGGTTCTCTGATACGCTAAAACTGATGATTTGATTTTCGTTAAGATTCTATGACTTTTAGGGGGTGTTTCCCCCTATCTTTTAAAATAAGGGAAATTTTCTCAGGCTCGTAACTTTTGATGGATAAGACTAAACTTGATGAAACTTATATGATTAAAATCAGAATTAAAATGTGATTCTTTTGATGTAGCTATTTGTATCAAAATCCATTTCTTTGAGTTTTGGTTACTATTGAGCCGGGTCGCTCCTTACTACAGTTCGTTACCACGAACTGTTTGATTTAATGACGTTCTTATTAATATAATTGTTTAACAACAGAGTTCTAAGTTTCAAGGCAATCGGGATAAGGAATGTTTTGAGAGTCTCCCTTAGGGTAGACATCCGCAAATAATATTTTTTTTTCTTCGCAAATCGCTCCCATATGCTAAGAAAAGCATCTGGATCCTTATACTAAGGGCTCAGATGTCTTTTATTTCTTATGAGAGCCTATCTATTGATAAAATCAAACAGTTCGTGGTAACGAACTGTAGTAAGGAGCGACCCGGTTCAATAGTAACTGAAACTCTAAAAAATGGAATTTTGATACCAATAGTTACATCAAAAAAATCGCATTTTTATTCTAATTTCAAATATATAAGTTTCATCAAGTTCAGTTATACCCATCAAAAGTTACAAGCCTGAGAAAATTTTCCTCATTTTAGAAAACAGGGGGAAACACCCCCTAAAAGTCACAGTACCTTAATGATAATCACACCATCAGATTCAGCGTATCAGAGAACCCTACTATAGAAGTTTCAGGCTCCATCTACAATTAAATAAAAAACAAGTTTTTTTTTAGCTGAAAGTAAGGAGCGACATTAAAACTTAAAATGAACAGAAATTACTTCGTATATGAAAGGGGCTGCTTCCTCATCAACGCCCCGCTCTTTACGCTAAAGTTTGACTCTTTCTCTCAACTCCGCTTTTTAAAACAGTAAAAAAGTTTAGCGTAAAGAGCGGGGAGTTGATGAAGAAGCAGCCACTTTCATATACGGAGTAACTTCTGTTCGTTTTAAGTTTTAATGTCGCTCCTTACTTTCAGCATTTCTAAAAGCTGGTTGTCATTATCTGTGATTTAGTGGGATTTACTGTCATATTTAGATTCTTGGATTCATCCGAACATTGGGTTAGGATTTCAACGGGGTCACTTTTAATATTCCTATGACATACTTCAAGGATCGACAAGTCATCAACATATTTCCATCTTTGGGGAATTCCTTGCCAATTTCATTAATCATGACAAGAAATAATAGTGGTCCCAATAAGGTTCCTTGAGGTATTCCACAGTACCTAAGGAGGGGGTTAGAGAAGGTATTTTTGTATTTTACAACTTGTGATCTGTCTGAAAGGAACGATATAACAATATTTACTAAGAGTGGGTCAATTTCAAAGTTATCATGTAGTAAACGAATTAGGATAGTGTGGTCAACTAAGTCAAACGCTTTTTGGAAATCGACTAAAACCAGGTTTAGCCAAACATTTGGTTTCTCTAGTTCACTTAGGATCGTGTGAACCAAGTGTACAAGGTAATGGATTGTGGAGGTTTTTCTTAAATTACCAAACTGTCGGATGTCAATGCGTGGTATAATTTTAATTTTAAGCCAGTCACAAAGGAACCCTTCGTAAAGCTTAGAAAAAACTGGAGTGAGTGTAATAGGACGCATGTTGGTTATAGTCAGAATGGAAGATTTCTTTGGGATGGGTATTATAAAACCTAGTTTCCAGCAACTTGGGAATTTACCAGATTTTGTAATTTGGTTAAAAATATCAGGTAAAGGTCCAGCAATTGTGTCTGAAAAGGCTATAATCAAGTCAATTGGGATGTCTAATGGGCAAGTACTTGATTTTTTGAGCTTTTGGATTTTATTTATAACATCAGAGGGAGAAATTTGGGAGAAAGAGGTGGAGGGAGGAATAGTTTGAACTGAGCCAGTGAAAGGGGGGAGACTTTGTACTATGGACGCAAGATGCAGGTTCAAATCGTTGGCTATCTTGTAAGGGGGCTCAGGGAGATGAAAATTAACTTCAACAGGGCTTTTTCCGCAAATCTCTTTAATTTTCCTGTACCATTGTTTGGGCTGGTTAGAATACAAATCCTTAACCTTACTATTGTAATACCAAGAAGCTGCCTTTCTCAATTTTCTCTTCAGGAACTTTCTTAGATCATTAGCCTGTGTGATATGTCCTTGCTTGAACAAAAGGATTTTTTTTCCTTATTAGTTTTTTAAAAGTCGCAGTAATGTAAGGTTTATCGGTAGAGCATATTTTAATTTTTTTCACCGGAAAATGGGCTTCATAATTACTCCTCAATAAATTTTGGAGGGACAAAGCCTTGAAGTCGACATCATTTGTTTGGTACACAGGGGACCAATTTTCACTAGTGATCCAAGAGCCAAAATTGTAGAGTCCTGAGTCAATTAGAGGTCTAAAGACGGTTTCAGTAATAGTAAAGGAATGTTTAACTGTAGCTAGTGGAGATAGGAGTAGGCTAAATTGGTAACTACCTCCGAGAGGGGGAAGAATGGTGACGGGTCTGTAGAAATTTGACATATTGGTGCATTTTAAATCAAGAGTAGAATTGCCTTTGGTAGTAGGGACTTTTACAATTTGTTTTAGACTAAAAGTATTGCATGTAGACTCAAGTTTTAATTCATTTGCATCACCTAAGAGGAAAATTGCAGCATTTGGGTATTTAGATAGTACATAGTCGGCACTGCCATGCAATTTTTCAATAAAATTATTTTTTTCAGCTGCTCTCTGCCCAGGAGAGTAGTAAAAACAACACAGGACAATCAAATTGAAAGGACGTGGTAAGACTTTAGGTCGAACACAAACCCACAAAATTTCATCAAAGGGAGTAAGACAAGGAACTAATATTTCTGAAGGATAAAAACCATTACGGACAAAGAAAAGAATTCCACCCCCTTTCTTACCCAGAGGGTGGGTTTCGGGTCTGAGTTTAATAAACTGGGTGAAATTATTCATTTTTAACATGTGTGTATTTTGAGCGTGTACTTCAGTAACAGCGATTATGTCTGATCTATATATTTTAGAAAAGGAGTCTAATTCATTAAGTTTTTCAAAATTAAGACTTTCAGCGTTGCTTAACAAAAGTGTGGGAAATTTAAAACGACCTGCAAAGGTACCATTTTTACGCTTAACTTTATTTAGATTACAAATGGGTACAGAGGGTGTGGTGGGATTCTTAGCGGGGGCCAGATTAATGTAGTCAGAACAGGGGACCAAGGGAGCACATTTGACTTTTATGGGATGACTATTAGGGTCTACATTGAAAGGTGAATTATTAGAGTAAGAAAAGGATTTGTCTTGGGGATTTGGGGGTGGGGGGATGGGCAATGATATGGATGAAGCACGAGGAGAACAATTAGGATTCATTATAAGGCAATTAAAAAGTCTCAGACCTGAGTCACGTTGACAGGGTAGGCACGAGGGATAAAGCGAATGGGCTGGGGGTAGGGTTTCGTAAGGTGCTGGGAAAGAGGGCCTGGTTGGGAATAGTGATTCATCTCCGTCAAGAAATTGCTGGTTTGTGGCAGAGTAGGATGGGTATAGGGCAGCACACTGTGAGGGGGGAGGAAATAGGACTTCTGTATGCGGGGAGGGGGAGGAGATAGCAAAGGATAAGGGAGGAGAGTTTGGGATCGGGAAGGGTTTGTCAATTTTTGAGCTCTGCCTGATGAATGATGAGAAATTTTCGCTTGAGTGCGGTGCACTAAAAAAGGACGGCGGAAGGGAGATGAGTGGCTCTTACAATTTTTATATTTGGACAGGGACACCGGAACAGGGCCCGAGGGAGGAGATTTAACATCATCTACTTTTGGTGCATAGGCAAAACTGCAATATTTGTTACAATGCATGGTGGGAAAAGGTGGAGGAAAAGTGTGTATGGGAGGAAAAGTTTTCCTCCCCCTCCCATACACACTTAGTGATGGTATAGTAATGGTAATAGCGGCAATATTATTAGTAGCAGCAGTAATAGCAGTAGTATTAGTCCAACTTTTGCTTTTGAATTCCATTGTCAAAAGCTCTATCATGCCAAAAACTCAAGAATTTCAAATATTTCACTATTTTGTTTTCAAATTTTGCTAGCAAAGATCTTCTGCGTCGTTTATTTCTCATTTAAAAAATTTTGCGTTTCTCACCTTTAAATTGCGATCAGCTTCTCACTTTTCACATCCACAAATCATACTAGTTTATGAATAGTTCTCTTTTGGTATTTGACCAGTCAACAACTAATTGAATTTAAGCCGGATTAACTCTGTACCTGTTTGGAATAAATAACGAGTGAAGTACTTTTGAACTTGTAATTGAAACTTGTTAGATAGATTTATAAACTTGTATATGATTACGGCTTAAGGATTATTTATGAATTGTAGCTGTGAGTTAGTATTCAACACTACTATCATCTGAGTCGTGCATTGAAATATTCGGATTACTTGCAAATCACTGGATTACTTGCCCCACTCAAAGATAAGTTATCATTTATTCTCATTGCATTCATTTAGTCAGTGTGGATCCTTTCATAATTGTGCCTATAATAATAATAATAATTTATTTTTGACCCGCTACAAAAAATCAAAGCGGAGTATCAATAAAAGAAACAAAACAAACACTACACAAAACAGAAAAAACAAGAAACTAAAGCAAACGAGTAAGGCCTCTGTGGGCGGGCAGATACTTATAAGTAGACTGGGGTATTTTGCCAGCAAGCTCTGTGAGCTTCGACCCAATATCCGGGAAACTATAAATACATATGAGGCTCCTATTCCTATACCATGGAGGCAGATACAATAGAAAACGGGAAAAACGGAAATAATAAGAACGAATTGAACTGATATCTTTTTTATGAAAAATAGGGTAAATACCAGAAAGAAACAAAACCGAATGATCTGTAAAAACCGAGTATAATTTAGCAAGAGACTTTCTATTCTATCTACCTCGGTTAGCAAAAATTTTAGAGTAACTTAATTGGATTTTCTTCTTGCAATCAGCAACAGTGAGAGTCCGTAAGGATTTTAGAGTTTTACTAACGTTAATTCCCAGCCACCGAAATGAAGAAACCGACGGGATAGAAAAAGATCCACAGATTAGAGGAGTAGTGATATTGCTATTAAAAGAAAGATATTCACACTTTGAAAGATTAAGAGAAAGTCCAATCGCATGAAGTTTAGATGCTACTGTTGAAACAGACAAAGAGAGCCCTTTTTTAGTCCTACTGATCAAAAGAATATCATCCGCATAGGCAAGATAAGAAATATTTACAGAATTGAGGATGCAAGAATGTGGGATAGAGGAAAGGACAGATGATATACAAAGTTTGAAAATAGAGGGGGAGAGGACAGCACCTTGCCGGACCCCACGTCGTATTGGAATTTTACTATCTGAAACCCTCATATCCGTTTTAACCCGCAAAAAGGAATTTGAATACCAATATCTAAGAAGAAAAATTACCGATATGTTGATACCGTGACTAAAAAGGGAAAAGTCCCTTTTTAGTAGCCTCAGTAAGAACATTAGCCAAAACTCGATGAGCCTGCTGGCAACCTACCCCAGCTGAAAACCCAATCTGATTTTCACCAAAATATGCCGAAGAATTAACTGATGGCAGGAGAAGATACTCAAACATTTTGCTTATATTGCAGGAAACCGTTATAGGCCTGTAAGATGCACACTTAGTCGGAATCTTTCCTCTTTTCAGGATTGAAGTAACTGTTCCACACAAAAAACTTTCAGGCACAACCGAGGTGCATAAGCACATTTGAAACAGAAGTTGTAAATGTTGGACTAGAGCTGGACAATCAACATTTAGGTGTTTGACACTTATACCATCACAATCAATAGAGCTAGACTTAAGCTTCTTTATAGCTTGTGCCACCGAAACTAAATTAACTGGGAGGATCTGGTTCTGGCGGAGTGATATGGGAAGCGCAGAAATAAGGAACCTCATAAAAGTAACATGAACAAAATGGTTTATAGTGTTGAAAATCTGGTCGTAATATTTGCACCAAGCAGCAGGACTAATTGGGCTACTTGTTGACGAAGAGTCATCGATTTTATTTGAATTTACCACATTTTTCCAATCGAAATTACTTGACGGGAATTTGCAAATTTTAGATTTTGCAGACCGTAAATACTTTTTATACTTTAATTTAGTTTTCTGTTTAAGCTGAAATACTACACAGCTACGTGGTCGTTCGCAAGAAACCCAAATACGTAGCCAAAATTTGGCTTTATTTTTCACTGATTTTAGACCCGGATCCCAAGACCATTCAGGCTTCCGCGTATTAAATTTAACACGTTCTTCGGGAACAGCCACCCTCTCAGCTTCCTTCATGCATGATACAATATCAAAATAATATTTATTCAGAGAATTCTTATCATTTACAAATTTAGATCCAACCTGAAGTAGCTGAAAAGGAACTTTTATCCTAGACAAAAAAACTTTAAGGGTAGAAATATAAAGAGCCCAATTAGCCTTATTCCAATTTCGTCTGGTAAACCATCTACGATTCCCACGTCTATTAGAACTATCTTGCGACAGAGAAATACCAAGCACGAAGGAAATTGGTAGGTGGTCTATATCGCTTTCTTTTTCATGTACAGAAACAGTCGAAACAGATAAATTGGGAGAGCAAAGAACATGATCAATATTAGTAAGGCTCCCAGAATGATGGATGTAAGAAAACAGACGATTCTTATCCACTAGCTTGAACTCAGATAAAGAATCGAAAACCATATCAGACCGAGTATTTGAATTCACTAAATCAGCATTAAAATCCCCGGCGACAGCAAATTGATAACCGAGAGATGACGCGGATTCTGTCACTTTTTTCAAAACACTACAGGTCTTGGCAAACTTATTCAGTGATTGAACAGACTTACGATCACACGGAAAGTACACGTTAATAAGTATTAAATCGGCAATTCGCACGGCCAAGAGGTTTTCGTCACTATGGAACAGCACAGGCGTCGTGGATGAAAAGGAGCTACGTCTCAGTATACAGGTGAGGCCTCCGGAAGGTCTACCAAACGTAGATCTTGCAGCACTCACAAAAGTAATATGGTTTGCACTCCGTTTCAACAAGTTGGTATTATCTGAAGATAAAAGATGCTCTTGAAGACAAACGATGTCATAGTTGCTCGAAAGTTCGTCAATGATGTGCTCTTTTTGACGTGTTCTATTTATATTGTACGAAATAACCGAGAATTTTTGTGAGATTCATTTTTTCACAGCGGTTGCAATACGAGACTTGAGCACTGGACATAATAGACTATATGAAGTGTGAGAATCGCCGCAGTTTGCACATTTAGGTCTATTTGTACAGGGCGTATCTTTCGAAAAAATATGATTTTCTGCGCAGCGCGCACATTTTTCCACCTGACTGGTACAATCGTTGATAAAGTGATCAGGAGACCTGCACTTAAAGCAACATCGCGGTACACTTACTAAATCATAAATTCTGAAAATCTCTTAACCTATTTTTACTCCATTCTTCATAGCGTCACGTTTTGCAAACGAATCTGAAAAGTCTAGCTTGATAGTTTGGGACAAACCAATTCAGTTTGCGTCAACGACTCCTGAGTGCATTTTGAATTCGGAAGCATTAAATGACAGTGGGATTCCTTTTATTATTCCAAGGTAACGTTTCTGCAGAATCTTCGTGCCAATACCCGAGACTACAGACTTCACAGACTCATAGAAATCAGAAGCTAGCGATTTTTCAATGTTTACGAACAGTTTATCTCCCACCGGCCGAATACTAGCAACCGAATCATGACCACTTAATTGATCGATAAAGTCTTTGCGGCTTGTCGGATCTCTAATAGATGGTGGCAATTTAGAGACAACAATAGTAGAGTGGTTATCGGCAGGCTTCGAGGCTCCAGGCTGCGGTAATGGCGGGAAATGATTGGAAAACACATCAAACTGACTAGAAATAGTTTTTAGCTGGATACGCAGCTCGTTTACTCCCGAAAAGAGAGCAGAATAAGCTGTAGCTGGTATCAATGGGACTTCACTAGGGTTTAATATACAAAATACCGGGATGTCGAAGTCATCTGTATTGCCCTTCTTGATAAAATCCAGTATATCTCCTAAATGACTTAGTGACGCTTTCAATCCAGTTCGCTTCTGCAATAAAGCATCTGGATACAGCTTGGACCCAAGCCACTCCTTCGCATTCACAATATCATCGACGTCAAAAAATTCTGTACCAAACTTCTTAATCATCTCATCATCAATTCCTTTTTCAACATTTTGCTGAACAAAATTTAACACCGGAGAATAATGCAAATTGTCCTCATCACCTCCGTGCATGTTAACTAATTATAGCGCGCTCACAGTGAAATGCGTGAAATGCACAGTGAAATCACTTGAATGCGGCTCACAGTGATTGCAATCTTGAATGCAAATTAAATCATGAGCGATGGAAATTAAATAATAAGCGAGGGAAGCGTAGTTTCTTGCTACCTGATCCCCGCAGTTTAAGGGAGAATCCACTCCCGGCAGGTACAACGGCCCTTGCGACAAGAAAACTCCCCTCTTCTGCTCACTTATTATCGCGTAATAAGGCGCTTCTACCGTTCCCAAAGTTAACGACTCTCTCTCTTTATTTACTCTTTTTTCTCTCTTTTTCCATCAGAAATATCGATCAATCAAAGTTCTAATTAATTCCTTTTTTATCTTTTTATCCAGCAATGGAATTGGTGTAAACCAGTCAGACAAGTTTTAATTAAAACCAATCTTTTGCCAAATTTTTCAAATTCTACTAGCTTCACTGGGATTAAAATTTAATATCCATAAGGTCACTGAGACAGCTTACTCGTTTGATTTCGTTTATAAATATCCGATTTGAGATAGATGCATTCACCTTGAACTCTAAATTCAGAACTTCTCTGTGGATATACCTTTTTCGTTTAATTGTTTGTGGACTGATGCCGAGTCGTGAGTGAAATTTGCTTATCATGGACAATTGGAATACCAATACGCTTTATTATTGTCCAGTTTTCAATTTTGCTCAGCACAATCTCGATGAAGGGTTGGACCATCAGTCGATTGTGAAATACGCAAGTGATTTTTTCCCGTATGAAGATGTTCTTAGCATTAAGAAACTTTTATATAGCAATTGCTTCCCAGATGAGCCTATGCCTCGCCTTTCAGGACCCAGTGCTAAGAATAGTTCATTGTCTGACATTATCACTACTCTTTCTCGCTGCTCTGCAGAAAATATTGATATTCCAGAGTTCGTGATCAAATCCCCCTCTGAAGTACCTAGCATTCCGGCGTCAGCTTATTCTATCCTTACCGCCAAAGTCAACCAGTGCCTTGATCAGCTAAAATCGCTTGCTCACCTTAATAGTCCAGCAACGTCTATAAATAGTTCTTTGGTCTTAAATAGTAAGGCTACCAATCGCAAACCCTCGTACGCCGTCGTTCTTAAATATCCGCCTCCAGAACCAAGAGACCCCGTTTCTCGCAAGGAAAAGCTTGATTCTTTCGCCGGACATGACGAAATTATGTCGGTAAAGTCCGATCCGGTAAGGAAAAGATGGGTTGTTGTTACGCGGCATAAACTTTCCGCCAATTCTCTTGCCGCATCTACTGTTGCGAGCTATCCAAATATTGGTGCTAAAGTGATTGATCGCAAACCTCTTGGAGTAATTAGGGGACTTCCCGATAGTGTTTCTAGCAGTATACTCATTTCCGCTATTCCTGGTCTTGTTGAGGCCAGCCAGATCAACTCTTCTCATACATTCCGTTTAGAGTTCCTTGATTCCGCTGCACTAAAATCTGCCATCGCTACAGGTATGCGCTTGGGTTAGAGTCTTTTAGAATATCGGAATACAAAGAAACGCCCAGACGGTGTTTTAGATGCCAAAGTACCCATCATTCGTTAGCTCACTGCCCATGTGCCCCGATTGAGATGAAGTGGTCTAAATGTTCTGGATGCCATTCTAATACTAGGAGAATAGCAATGGCCAACCTCACATGTCTTTTGCAGTGCGAGAGCTCACCAAAGCTTAAGAGGCACAAGTGATACCATTCTCTTGCCTCAGTCCCAACTATAGAAAATGAAATTATATAATCAATCTCTCATTGTAGACGATCAATTTATCACAGAAAAAGGCCAAGTACGATATCATATGAACAAATTCTTTGCGGAGATAGGAAAAAAAAAACAGTTAATAGCGTTTCTTATTTCTCTGTGTCACAGTCCTGGAAGCAGTTCTTAGGCCCCTCCTTCTTGAAATCAATGGTTCTTGAGGAGGCTACGGTGCAGGAAATTAGAAATATTATTTTGTCTTTAAAGAATTCTTTAGCTGGTTTTGACCGAATTTCTGATAAAGTAATTAAACATATCCTTCCATCGATTATCACCCCAATCGCCATTTGATTAATCGGTCATTTCAACTAGGAGTATTTCCCCAACGTCTTAAATTGGTACGTGTGATAGCTCTCTTTAAAGGGGGTGACCGTGAGGATCCAGGGAACTACAGACCGAACTCTCTTTTGCCTTTTGTTCTCTAAGATATTTGAAAGAGCAATGGTCAACCGTCTGGTGAGATTTCTTGAAGCTAATTTTTCTTCCATCTGCATCAGTTTGGGTTTCGCGCTAAGTATTCTACAGAAAATACTTGTAATAGAATTCTTCAGTTTTACGACGATCTTTAGATTCTAATCTTATTCCTGCAGCCATTTTTCTGGATGTAAAGTAAGCTTTTGACAGCCTTAGACCCAAGATCCTCATAGGCAAACTTTATCATCTTGGTGTGTGTGGGGAAGCATTGTCTCGGTTCTCTTCATACCTAACTGACAGATCTATCGCCACGGAAGATACAGACAAAAAAGCTCCAATTGAATACGGAGTATCCTAAGGTTCTATTCTTGGGCCAACCTTCTTCCTCATCTATGTGAACGATCTCTACTGACTTTTTAACACCCCAATTACGAATGTTTGCTGCGGATTGTGTCATAAATTTTACTCTCAGACTACGTCGGCGTTCACACCTGATAGTCAAGAAGAATTGATAGCATTTGCAGATGACACTATTCTAGGTGTTGCAGCTCCAGATGAATCATCCCTTATTCTAAAGCTTCAAGCAATGACTGAGAAGACACTCAATTGGTTTGACATAAATCAACTTCCATTAAATATAAAAAAGTCGTACCTGCTTATCTTTTCTAGTAAAGGTGTGAGGTGTCCCACAATTACTGAGCTTCCTACACCAAGAGGCTCCATAAGTCGCCCCCGGATCTATATGTGCGATTCCTGGGAGTTCTTTTGGATGAAAATTTATCGTTTAAGTGGCAGGTTCAAATAATAAGAGCGGAAATTCCCATGGACTTGGAATCATCTGAAAATTAAAGCGTTTATTTCCTTTTCCTATCCTCCGTCTTTTATATTTCTCTCTCATTTACCTTTATATATGTTAACGTTCGTCTGTGTGGATGTTCACATTTCTTTCGGTACTTGCTCCTATTCACCACCTTCATGAGAAAGTGGCAAGAATTCTCCAGTCGACTACACAAACTCCTGTTGACCTCCTTAAGATTAAAGATATTTGCGTTTTATCTCTATCTTCGTTGGCATATCAATACTTTCAGAGAGATATCCCATGTTGTTTTTCGGGACTACTTAAACTAGTAGGGGAAGTAAATTTGTACACAGGCCGAAACTGGGAGAATTTGATGATTCCGGCTACTCCTTTGTTCGTTCAGACTTCGGTCTGGCCGTGACTGTGGGGCGTGCTTGGAACAAGGTTCCCGCTGAGATTCGGTAGTCACAAAGACTTGGCTCCCTTAAGAGATTAAATAAACAAAACAAGTTTTTTTAAAACTGAAAGTAAGGAGCGACATTAAAACTTAAAACGAACAGAAAATACCCCGTATACGAAAGGGGCTGTTCCATCTTCAACGCCCCGCTCTTTGCGCTAAAGTTTGACTCTTTCTCTCAACTCTACTTTTTAAGACAGTAAAAACATTAGCGTGTTGAGGAGGGAACAGCTCCTTTCATATATGGTGTAATATCTGTTCGTTTTAAGTTTTAATGTCGCTCCTTACTTTCAGTTAAAAAAACTTGTTTTTTATTTAATTTCTGAACGTTTTTGTGTTAATCCATGTTTTGATTTTGGCTCTCCGCAGATGAATAATTAAAACGAAATTTGCATTTATTTTTTTTTTTGGCTAAATGGCTTTCTGATAGTTTTGATCGAACTATTTTGAGAAAAAAGGAACGGGGGTGGAGGCCTAGTTGCTCTCCAATTTTTTGGTTACTTAAAAAGGCAACTAGAACTTTTAGTTTTTTACGAACGTGTTCATTAGTAAAAGATATACGTAATTTACGAATTAGATTACGTAACGAACTTCTATATTCGTATTTTATATTACGTATATGAGGGGGTTCGCCCACTCGTCAACACCTCTCTCTTTACACTAAAGTTTAAATTTTGTCCTAATTCCTTCAGAATGACCCCTGGATCACAAAGGCCGTAGAATAAATAGTTGAAATTACTAAAAATACTTTAGCGTAAAGAGTGAGGTTTTAGGAGGAGGTGAGCCCCTTATATGCGTAATATTTTCTGTTCGTTTTAAGTTTTAATGCTGCTCCTTACTTTCAGTTAAAAAAACTTTTCCATATTTATTTTTTCATTTTTTTAATAATACTAGAAAATCCTGCGCTCCCTTCATGGAAATTTTCTTCTTTCGACATATTCATCCATGGAAATTTTCCCCCAAATAACCCCCTCTTCTCAACCCCTCCTCCCAACCAAAAATCCGCCTGAAAACGTCTGTAGGCCTAAAATTCCAAATAACCATTACTATATGCAAACACTGGTTAAAGTTTTTAACTTGCAGATCCTCAAATGGGGACTGTAAGTCATCCCCAAAGGCATAGTTTTAAGGTTTTTCGACTATGTTGAATAAAATGGCTATCTCAGAATTTTGTTCCGACGACTTTGGGAAAAAATGAGCGTGGGAGGAGGCCTAGTTGCCTTCCAATTTTTTGATCACTTAAAAAGGACACTAGAACTTTTCATTTCCGTTCGAATTAGCCCTCTCGCAAAATTCTAGGACCAGTGGGCTGGTACGATCACTCCTGGGAAAAAAACAACAAAAAACAAACAAACAGATAAACACGCATGTGTGATCTTTCTTCTGGCAAAAAATACAAAATTCCACATTTTTGTAGATAGGAGCTTGAAACTTGTACAGTAGGATTCTCTGAGACGCTGAATCTGATGGTGTGATTTTCATTAAGATTTTATGACTTTTAGGGATTGTTTTCCTCTATATTCTAACATAAGGCAAATTTTCTCAGGCTCGTAACTTTTTATGGGTAAGACTAAGCTTGATGAAACTTATCAAACAGTTCGTGGTAACGAACTGTAGTAAGGAGCGACCCGGCTCAAAAGTAACCAAAACTCTAAAAAACGGAATTTTGTTAGCAATAGCTGCATCAAAAGAATCGCATTTTAATGCTGATTTTAAATATATAAGATTAATAGTTTAGTTTAATAAATTTAATAAGTTTAGTTGAGAGAAAGTGTCAAACTTTAGCGTAAAGAGCGGGGTATTGAGGAGGGACCAGCCTCTTTCATATACGAAGTAATTTCTCTTCGTTATAAGTTTTAATGTCGCTCCTTACTTTCAGTTAAAAAAAACTTGTTTTTTTATTTAATATATTTAAAATCAGCATTAAAATGCTATTCTTTTTATGTAACTATTGGTATCAAAATTCCGTTTTTTGGTTACTATTGAGCCGGGTAGTTACGCGCCATTGTAGTTGTGTCCCTGTGTCCCACCTGTGAATATAGATAGATATATATATATGTTTTTAACTACGTAAAACTTGCGAATATACAACATTCTTCGATGTCCCATTGTCTGTGCAAATAAATAGATTGTCAGGTTTACCGACTCTTGAACATGCATCATAAAATTGTCCATGGAAAAAAATAATCCGTATTCAGATCTATACCTCATTATTCTAATGATTGTCCTTGAGCTTTGTTGATGGTGATTGCTAATCGAACATTCCCTGTGTCCCCGTCGTCATTTATATATCCCCCTGTGCCCCCGGCGTCCCCGTTGTAGTTGTGTCCCTGTGTCCCGGTCGTCGTTTATATTCCCAGTATCCCGGTCGTCATTTGTGTCCCAGTCTGTAATTTCTCTTTGAGCGTCCCGGTCGTCATTTATATTCCCTGTGTCCCGGTGTCCCGGTCGTCATTTGTGTCCCGGTGTCCTGGTCTTTAATTTATCTTTGAGTGTCCCGGTCGTCATTTATATGTCCCGGTCGTTATTTGTGTCCCAGTGTCCCAGTCTGTAATTTCTCTTTGAGTGTCCCGATCGTCATTTATTCCCTGTGTCCCGGTTTTTAGTTTTCCTTTTCTCCTTTATTTTTCAGTTTTTTTCCTTTTTTAGTTTTTTTTCTTTTTCATTTTTTAGTTTTTTTAGTTTTAGTTTTTTATTAGTTTTTAGTTTATTTTTCTTTTTAGTTTTTTTTTTGTAGTTTTTACCTTTTTTTTGTTTTTTTCTTTTTTAGTTTTTAGTTTTTTACCTTTTTTTAGTTTTTCGGCTTTTTAAGTTTTTTTTTTTAGTATTTTTTTTTTTTTTTTGTAGTTTTTACCTTTTTTAGTTTTTTTTCTTCTTTTGTATTAATGCTAAAGCCAAGGTTCGAACCTGGAACCTCCCGGACCTAGAGCCTGGAACATAACGCTTTACCAACTCAGCTACTTCGGCTTGAATACATTCGTTTTTGAATTGGTATATGATGACTAACTTCATGACGACATACAGCTCAATCCTTATAATGACGTCAGTCGACAGACAGACAAACAACTTATTTTTATATATAGATAGATAAAGAACTGAAACTCAAAATATTGTAAAACGAATCATCACATCAAACTTAAAAATAACGGGTATTACGATGAACAAATGGATAAATCCTAAAACGAAAAGAAACTGAACTAAAGAATCAAGTCAAACTTAGCGAGAACCAAAATTACAAAAATTGTCCTGGGGCATAAGATTCCCTAAACCCTCAAAAGGAATTGCCATTGACACTTTAAAGAAAAAGATTTGTATTTTGACACTTTAAAGAAAAAGATTTGTATTTTCAAAAGCTTATTTTTTGTGAAATTAATAGCCCAATATGACAGAGTCGCAATGTAGACCAAATTTTAAAAGTAAAGAGCTACCAAAAAAAAAAGAGTGGAAGTATCGCCATCTTAAGATCTTCAAGAAAGCTTGTGTCGTTCGAACGTTTCTGAAAACAACGTATATTCCGAAAGTTTTGATTTTTTAATCACCTGTTAGAAAAAAGTCTCAATACTTATCAAGATTACAGGAGCAAAAAATATTTCTTGGGATATATTTCATTCCAATTCCATTTTTTCAAATTTCGTCAAGAATACTCAAAATTTTGAATTTTCGAAAAATAGAGTAAATTTTCTTAGGACTGTAACTTTTGGCGAATAGTTTAACGAATTAATCTAATTCACTAAGTTTAAAATTTAAACTTACTGATTTTTAAATATTAATAATCAAATAAAAAGCTGATCTTTTTGAGGATAGGTGAATAAAAAAAATTCAACTGGAAGTAAGGAGCAACATCAAAACTTTCAACGAACAAAAATTATTAATTATATGTGAATATAACCCCAATACCTCACTCTTTACGGTAAAGTTTTTCTGAACTTTTAAAAAAGCTTATTATTCTAATTAAACAGTTGTAGTGTTTAAGGAGTCGTTCTTAACGAATCGGGACAAAAAGTCAAACTTTAGCGTAAAGGGTGAAGTATTGAGAAGGGAGTGGCACTCTTAATATAGTTAAGAATTTCTGTTCCCTTTAAGTTTTGATGTTGTTCCTTACTTTTAGTTGAAAAAAAAATAATGTATGACGATTTTAAAATAAAGCTGGAAAATCCTGCTCTTTCTCAATGGAAAATTCCTTGTCCCTACGAACCTCCATGGAAAGTTATTCCCATGTAAAATATTTTTCCCCGCTAGGAAAAATCTTCCCAGACACATCCGTTCAAGCTGAAAATTTCCCCCGAAAAATTTCTTGTAGATAGTTCCAGGTGAAAAATTTTTCTTAGCAGACTTTCAGTTGGAAAAGACTTTCATTTGAAAAGATTGCTTTAAAATCATTCTGGAAATCCCCTCCTCTGTGAAAGAGTTTTCCGCGCAAATACCTCGCCCCCTAGCATAAAGCTGCTCCTGCAGAAAATTTCTTCTTGAGAATTATCTCGTGGGAACCTCCCTCATGACGAATTTCTCCGGTGAAAAATCTCTCCTCTTTTGGAAACATACTCAAGAAAACTCCAACCCGGAAACATTTCCCCCAGAATATTCCCCTTAACATCTCCACATGTAAAATTGAGTCAGCAATAAGAAAGTAAGACTAATAAAAAGAAATTCGTTGAAGAATTTCGGTAATTTCCCCCAGGGTAAAATTTCTTTTGTAAAGTTCATCTTCCGAAAACTTCCTTTCTCATGGTCCGTGGAAATTCCCCCCAGCAGAAAATCCCTCCCTTCATTTAAAAAATGACGCGCACTTCCGAATATCAAATACTATAAGTGAACAATGGGCAAATTTTATAGCTTAAAGACTTTTCCCCAGGGGCTCTAGGAGCCCCTACTATTGTGAAGGAAAAGGGAGAGTGGGAGGGGTTTCTAGTTGCCTTTTGGTTAAAACTTTAATTTCCTTTGAAATGGACCCTTTCTTAATATTCTAGGACTATTGGTTCGATGTGACCATCCCTGGCGAAAAAAAAAACAAAAAAAAAAAACAAATAAACACGCATCCGTGGTCTTTCTTCTGGCAAAAAAAAAAAAAAAAAACAAAATTGCCAAATTTTCCAGATGAGAGCTTGAAACTTCTACAATATGATTCTTGGATACGCGAAATCTGATGATATGATTTTCATTAAGATCCCTTGACTCTAGGGGGTATTTCCCTCTTTTTTGAAAAATCAGGCAAACTTTTTCAGATGCGTAGCTTTTGATGGTAGGATTAAACTTAATGCATTTTATATATTACTCATCAGCATTTCAAGCTAATTCTTGTAAAATATTTAAAATCAGCATAAAAATACGATTCTTTTGATGTAATTATTGATATCAAAATTCCGTTTTTTAGAATTTCGGTTACTATTGAGCCGTGTCACTCCTTACTTACAGCTCCTTACCACGAACTGTTTGATCACTGTCACAACTCTATATTTTAGAGTTTCGGTTAGTATTGCAGCTAGTCGATAATTATTTAAAGTTTGTTATCACGACAGTTTGATCGATCCAGCAGTATCGATTGGGATCATCTGTGAAATAACTAAATCCTCCCATTCTGATTTCCAGTGTTTGGGACTTTTGTGCAGAGTTAGGAAATAATGAAGAGGCTGAAATCAAAATGATCCAAAACGTTGGTTGATTAATTTGACTTTTAGACAATTCGTTTAGGTTCAATCTGAAAATAAGTCAACATTTATGTTATATCTCTTAAGTATACAAAAATAATTATGGTTTCGTAATCACAGCATTTTCAACAAGATCCGCTTTGCTTTCTGCAGTGGGCAATGAAACTCCATCATTTACTTCACTGTTAATTCGTGCTGAAGATGGGTCAAACAGGGCACCTTTCCTGGCCTTGAAAATCGGAGTCGTCCCCTTACACCAAATCTAAAAAAAATATTAAAAAAGTAGATTTTTTTTAGACAAATGTCGGCTTAACCTAAGTTTCAACAGATTTAACTCCGACCAAGGCATTTCGTAATAGCCATTTCTTCCACAGTACTATATTAGAAGAAGAGTATGCTTCATCTTTTGGACGGTTGAAACACTATGGAAATTAGGTGGGTTTTTGGTCAATTCATCATCAAAGAAACCAATAAATAAACCATAAAATCGTATTTCAAATAAATTACTTGATATCTTGAATTGGAAGTACCAAAACTCTAGAGGAATTCAAAATATTTCCAGTTTTCTGGAGGGAGGGCAAGCCCCCCCTTGTGTACTTCACTGTATAGTTATGCTGAACTTGCTTCACCGTGTAAGTGATTGTAACTATTACAGCAAGGTGACAAAATAATCCAAATGACTACATATGTATCCAATTACTGTTACAATGAATGGTTAAGGCCATATCCAGAGGGGAGGGTACCGAGTTTGAACATCCTCTAAATTTTGCCCAACTCGTAAAATAGTAACAAAAGTACATATAAACAAATCTTGCAGCCTTTTGTGACGTTTTATTGCACCCCCCCAAAAAAAATCCCCCCGAACCGAAATCCTGGATACACTCTTATCAACGGTACATTATAGTTTCGACTATGACATAGATACACGAAAATGAAACTTATCGCACAAACTATTCTTGTTAACATCTGCATACGGAAAGGTCAAAGGAAATTTTTCCCACGACAACTTTGAAGAAATTTCTATGATTTTGACTTTCATATCAAGGAGGAAAATTGCTTGACGTAATACTGGGTCGTGTTTAGGCTATTTACATCGTGCTTGGCAAGTGTTACACAGTTATCGGATTTTAAAAAAAATAGGCAACCCCACATAAAGGCACGTGCCCCATTGTTTATGTGATCTTTGAAAATCGGCAACCCAACGTATCAAACTAAATCTTGCCCAGGAAACTTTATTACAACAAAGAGTGGTAACAGTTTATGTATAGAATTGTATTGAATATTGGGAACCGTTTTTATTCAAACTATGTTCTTGGATACACACAACAAAACAGGCAACATAAAAGTAGTAAGTGCTATTTTTGTAGTGTCTTAGTTTTCTAGGACTTTCTATGTCGAAACCTGACCAATCCGATTGAACTGACTTTCTATATCGAATCCCTTCCCCCATTTCAAACTTTTGGGTTTCTTTGTTAAGGTTTTTGAATTGCTGTAATCCCTTGTTTAACTTTTAGCAATTACCAATTTTTTGCTCCAATGATATGTTTATTTTTCTTTTTTAAGGTTTTCGGATTGTTGTAATACCTTGTCGAAATAGAGCATTATATGTAATAAATGCAAATTTTCGTTTTTGGGCCTTCCTACTGACATTATATAACTCGCTGTGTTCAAAAAGGTTTTCTTTTTTAAGATTTTTGAATTGTTGCTATACCTTTCTAAAATATATAAAATTTTACAATAAACCAGATATAGTTCTATACACAATTTAATGTATTTTCACGCTGAGCCTTTCAAAGATTTTTGATTATTGAAGTTGGTCCGATCGACCATTCCCTGTCCCGGTGTCCCGGTCGTCATTTACATCCCCCTGTTTCCCCCGGTGTCCCCGTTGTAGTTGTGTCCCTGTGTCCCGGTCGTCATTTATATTCCCTGTGTCCCGGGTCCCGGTCATCATTTGTATCCCGGTGTCCCGGTCTGTATATACATTCGTTTTTTAGTTTTGTTTTTCTCCTTTATTTTTTTCCTTTTTTTTTCTTTTTTAGCTTATTTAGATTTTTAGATTTTTTAGTTTTTTTTATTAGTTTTTAGTTTTTATTTCTTTTTAGTTTTTTTGTCCCGGTCGTCATTTATATCCCCCTGTTTCCCCCGGTGTCCCCGTTGTAGTTGTGTCCCTGTGTCCCGGTCGTTATTTATATTCCCTGTGTCCCGGTCGTCATTTGTATCCCGGTGTACATGTCCTGGTCGCTTTCTCTTTGAGTGTCGTCATTTATTAGTTTTTTCCTTTTTTTTTTAGTTTTTTATTGGTTTTTACCTTTATTTTAGCTTATTTTTCAGTTTTTTCCTTTTTTTTAGTTTTTTTTTATTTTTTATTTTTTTTATTTTTTATTTTTTTTAGTTTTTTACCTTTTTTTAGTTTTTTTAGTTTTTTTAGTTTTTTAGCTTTTTTACTTTTTTTATTAGTTTTTAGTTTTTTTTTGTAGTTTTTGCCTTTTTTTAGTTTTTTCACTTTTTTTTTAGTTTTTTATTGGTTTTTACCTTTATAGTTTTTTTAGTTTTTTAGCTTTTTTATTTTTTTTATTAGTTTTTAGTTTTTTTTGTAGTTTTTGCCTTTTTTTAGTTTTTTCAGTTTTGACGTCACCTAATCCAATTTTTTCAGGTGACGTCACCTGACACATCCATCCACACATCCATCCATCCATCCACAGACAGACAACTTATTTTTATATATATAGATATATATATATATATATGTTTTTAACTACGTAAAACTTGCGAATATACAACATTCTTCGCTGTCCCATTGTCTGTACATATAAATAGATTGTCAGGTTTACCGACTCTTGAACATGCAACATATAATTGTCCATGGGGAAAACAATTCGTATTCAGATCTATACCTCATTATTCTAATGATTGCCCTTGAGCTTTATTGATGGTGATTGCTAATCAAACATTCCCTGTGTCCCCATCGTCATTTATGTATACCCCCTGTGCCCCCCGGCGTCCCCGTTGTAGTTGTGTCCCTGTGTCCCAGTCGTCATTTATAGTCGACAAACATGACATCAGTAGACACACAAACATGACGTCAGTCGACACACACGTCCCAGTCGTCATTTGTGTCCCGGTGTCCCAGTCTGCATTTTCTCTTTGAGTGTCCCGGTCGTCATTTATATTCCCTGTGTCCCGGTCTGTATTAACATTCGTTTTGAATTGGTATATGATGAAATAATTTTTTTGTTTTATTCCTTTTTTCATTTTCTTTTTTTTTGGTTTTTACCTTTTTTTTAGCTTTTTTAGTTTTTTTTTTCTTTTTTCTTTTTAGTTTTTTTTTTGTAGTTTTTACCTTTTTTAGTTTCCTTATTTTGATTTTTTTAGTTTTTTTTTCTCCTTTATTTTTCAGTTTTTCCTTTTTTAGTTTTTCTTTTCTTTTTCAGTTTTTAGTTTTTTTTTTAGTTTTTAGTTTGTTTTCTTTTAACCTTTTTTTTAGTTTTTTTAGTTTTTTTCTTTTTTAGTTTTTTTTGTAGTTTTTACCTTTTTTAGTTTTTTTTCTTCTTTTGTATTAATGCTAAAGCCAAGGTTCGAACCTGGAACCTCTCGGACCTAGAACCTGGAACATAACGCTTTACCAACTCAGCTAATTCGGCTTGAATACATTTACCTTTTTTATTTTTTTTCATTTTTATTTTTTTTAGTTTTCTTTTTCTCCTTTATTTTTCAGTTTTTTTCCTTTTTTTAGTTTTTTTTTCTTTTTCAGTTTTTATTTTTTTTTTAGTTTTTTTTTATTAGTTGTTTTTTTTTTTTTTTTCTTTTTAGTTTTTATTTTAGTTTTTACCTTTTTTTTTAGTTTTTTTTTAGTTTTTTTCCTGTTTTAGTTTTTAGTTTTTTACCTTTTATTTAGTTTTTTTTGTAGTTTTTACCTTTTTTAGTTTTTTTCTTCTTTTGTATTAATGCTAAAGCCAAGGTTCGAACCTGGAACCTCTCGGACCTAGAGCCTGGAACATAACGCTTTACCAACTGAGCTACTTCGGCTTGAATATATTCGTTTTTGAATTGGTATATCTATATATATAAAAATAAGTTGTGGATGGATGTGTGGATGGATGTGTCAGGTGACGTCACCTGAAAAAACTGGATCAGGTGACGTCAAAACTGAAAAAACTAAAAAAGGCAAAAACTACAAAAAAAACTAAAAACTAATAAAAAAAATAAAAAAGCTAAAAAACTAAAAAAACTAAAAAAAGGCAAAAACTACAAAAAAAAACTAAAAAAAAACTGAAAAAACTAAAAAAAGGCAAAAACTACAAAAAAAAACTAAAAACTAATAAAAAAAGTAAAAAAGCTAAAAAACTAAAAAAACTAAAAAAACTAAAAAAAGGTAAAAAACTAAAAAAAATAAAAAATAAAAAAAAACTAAAAAAAAGGAAAAAACTGAAAAATAAGCTAAAATAAAGGTAAAAACCAATAAAAAACTAAAAAAAAAAAGGAAAAAACTAATAAATGACGACACTCAAAGAGAAAAAAAGGCAAAAACTAATAAATGACGACACTCAAAGAGAAAAAAAGGCAAAAACTACAAAAAAAACTAAAAACTAATAAAAAAAATAAAAAAGCTAAAAAACTAAAAAAAACTAAAAAAAGGCAAAAACTACAAAAAAAACTAAAAACTAATAAAAAAGCTAAAAAACTAAAAAAACTAAAAAAAAGGCAAAAACTACAAAAAAACTAAAAACTAATAAAAAAAATAAAAAAGCTAAAAAACTAAAAAAACTAAAAAAACTAAAAAAAGGTAAAAAACTAAAAAAACTAAAAACTAAAAAAACTAAAAAAGGTAAAAACTAAAAGAACTAAAAAAGAAAAAAATAAATGACGACACTCAAAGAGAAAGCGACCAGGACAAAAGGAATGTTCGATTAGCAATCAACAAAGCACCGGGACACAGGGAGTATAAAAAAAAGAAAAAAAAAGGAAAAAAATAAAGGAGAAAAACAAAACTAAAAAACGAATGTATATACAGACCGGTACACCGGGATACAAATGACGACCGGGACACAGGGAATATAAATGACGACCGGGACACAGGGACACAACTACAACGGGGACACCGGGGGAAACAGGGGGATATAAATGACGACCGGGACAAAAAAACTAAAAAGAAAAAAAAACTAAAAACTAATAAAAAAACTAAAAAACTAAAAAAAGGCAAAAACTACAAAAAAAACTAAAAACTAATAAAAAAGCTAAAAAACTAAAAAAACTAAAAAAAAGGCAAAAACTACAAAAAAACTAAAAACTAATAAAAAAAATAAAAAAGCTAAAAAACTAAAAAAACTAAAAAAACTAAAAAAAGGTAAAAAACTAAAAAAACTAAAAACTAAAAAAAACTAAAAAAGGTAAAAACTAAAAGAACTAAAAAAGAAAAAAATAAATGACGACACTCAAAGAGAAAGCGACCAGGACAAAAGGAATGTTCGATTAGCAATCAACAAAGCACCGGGACACAGGGAGTATAAAAAAAAGAAAAAAAAGGAAAAAAATAAAGGAGAAAAACAAAACTAAAAAACGAATGTATATACAGACCGGTACACCGGGATACAAATGACGACCGGGACACAGGGAATATAAATGACGACCGGGACACAGGGACACAACTACAACGGGGACACCGGGGGAAACAGGGGGATATAAATGACGACCGGGACAAAAAAACTAAAAAGAAAAAAAAACTAAAAACTAATAAAAAAACTAAAAAATCTAAAAATCTAAATAAGCTAAAAAAGAAAAAAAAAGGAAAAAAATAAAGGAGAAAAACAAAACTAAAAAACGAATGTATATACAGACCGGGACACCGGGATACAAATGACGACCGGGACCCGGGACACAGGGAATATAAATGACGACCGGGACACAGGGACACAACTACAACGGGGACACCGGGGGAAACAGGGGGATGTAAATGACGACCGGGACACCGGGACAGGGAATGGTCGATTAGCAATCACCATCAACAAAGCTCAAGGGCAATCATTAGAATCATGAGGTATAGATCTGAATACAGATTGTTTTCCCATGGACCATTATATGTTGCATGTTCAAGAGTCGGTAAACCTGACAATCTATTTATATGCAAAGACAATGGGACAGCAAAGAATGTTGTATATTCGCAAGTTTTACGTAGTTAAAACCATATATATATATCTATCTATATTCACAGGTGGGACATAGGGACACAACTACAATGGCGCGTAACTATTATGGCGCGTAACGACTTACGCGCGCGGGGGGGCTTGGGGGGGGCGCGAAGCGCCCCCACCAACTAGGTGTTGGGGTGGCGCGAAGCGCCACCCCAACAGCTAGTATATATATATATATATATATATATATATATATATATATATATATATATCTATATATATAAAAATAAGTTGTCTGTGGATGGATGGATGGATGGATGTGTCAGGTGACGTCACCTGAAAAAACTGGATCAGGTGACGTCAAAACTGAAAAAACTAAAAAAAGGCAAAAACTACAAAAAAAACTAAAAACTAATAAAAAAAATAAAAAAGCTAAAAAACTAAAAAAACTATAAAGGTAAAAACCAATAAAAAACTAAAAAAAAAACTGAAAAAACTAAAAAAAGGCAAAAACTACAAAAAAAACTAAAAACTAATAAAAAAAGTAAAAAAGCTAAAAAACTAAAAAAACTAAAAAAAGGTAAAAAACTAAAAAAAATAAAAAATAAAAAAAACTAAAAAAAAGGAAAAAACTGAAAAATAAGCTAAAATAAAGGTAAAAACCAATAAAAAACTAAAAAAAAAAAGGAAAAAACTAATAAATGACGACACTCAAAGAGAAAAAAAAGGCAAAAACTACAAAAAAAACTAAAAACTAATAAAAAAAATAAAAAAGCTAAAAAACTAAAAAAACTAAAAAAAGGCAAAAACTACAAAAAAAACTAAAAACTAATAAAAAAGCTAAAAAACTAAAAAAACTAAAAAAAAGGCAAAAACTACAAAAAAAACTAAAAACTAATAAAAAAAATAAAAAAGCTAAAAAACTAAAAAAAACTAAAAAAACTAAAAAAAGGTAAAAAACTAAAAAAACTAAAAACTAAAAAAAACTAAAAAAGGTAAAAACTAAAAGAACTAAAAAAGAAAAAAATAAATGACGACACTCAAAGAGAAAGCGACCAGGACAAAAGGAATGTTCGATTAGCAATCAACAAAGCACCGGGACACAGGGAGTATAAATGACGACCCGGGGGAAACAGGGGGATATAAATGACGACCGGGACAAAAAAACTAAAAAGAAAAAAAAACTAAAAACTAATAAAAAAACTAAAAAATCTAAAAATCTAAATAAGCTAAAAAAGAAAAAAAAAGGAAAAAAATAAAGGAGAAAAACAAAACTAAAAAACGAATGTATATACAGACCGGGACACCGGGATACAAATGACGACCGGGACCCGGGACACAGGGAATATAAATGACGACCGGGACACAGGGACACAACTCCGGTACACCGGGATACAAATGACGACCAGGACACAGGGAATATAAATGACGACCGGGACACAGGGACACAACTACAACGGGGACACCGGGGGAAACAGGGGGATGTAAATGACGACCGGGACACCGGGACAGGGAATGGTCGATTAGCAATCACCATCAACAAAGCTCAAGGGCAATCATTAGAATCATGAGGTATAGATCTGAATACAGATTGTTTTCCCATGGACCATTATATGTTGCATGTTCAAGAGTCGGTAAACCTGACAATCTATTTATATGCAAAGACAATGGGACAGCAAAGAATGTTGTATATTCGCAAGTTTTACGTAGTTAAAACCATATATATATATCTATCTATATTCACAGGTGGGACATAGGGACACAACTACAATGGCGCGTAACTATTATGGCGCGTAACGACTTACGCGCGCGGGGGGGCTTGGGGGGGGCGCGAAGCGCCCCCACCAACTAGGTTTTGGGGTGGCGCGAAGCACCACCCCAACAGCTAGTCTATATATATAAAAATAAGTTGTCTGTCTGTCTGTCTGTGGATCAGGTGACGTCATGTTTCTGTGTTGACTGACTTCATGTTAAAAAACTAAAAAAAGGAAACAAAAAGAAAAATAAAGGAGAAAAACAAAACTAAAAAAATAAAAATAAAAAAAAAAACTAAAAAGAAAAAAGAAAAAAAAAACTAAAAAAACTAAAAAAATGTAAAAACCAAAAAAAAAACTAAAAAGAAAAAAAGGGGAAAAATACAAAATTTATTTCATCATTTACCATTTCAAAAACGAATGTATATACAGACTGGGACACCGGAATACAAATGACGACCGGGACACAGGGAATATAAATGACGACCGGGACACAGGGACACAACTACAACGGGGACGCCGGGGGGCACAGGGGGATATATAAATGACGATGGGGACACAGAGAATGTTCGATTAGCAATCACCATCAACAAAGCTCAAGGGCAATCATTAGAATCATGAGGTATAACTAAAAAAAACTAAAAAAAAGGCAGAAAACTAAAACCTAAAAAAAAGACCAATTCAAAAACGAATGTATATACAGACTGGGACACCGGGACACGAATGACGACCGGGACACCGGGACACAAGGAATATCAATGACGCCCGGGACCCTCAAAGTGAATTCACAGACTGGGACACCGGGACATAAATGACGACCGGAACACATGGAATATAAATGACGACCGGGACACCGGGGGGCACACGGGGATATATAAATGACGACGGCGACACAGGGAATCGGCGATTAGCAATCAACATCAACAAAGCTCAAGGGCAATCATTAGAATCATGAGGTATAGATCTGAATACGGATTGTTTTCCCATGGACCATTATATGTTGCATGTTCAAGAGTCGGTAAACCTGACAATCTATTTATATGCACAGACAATGGGACAGCAAAGAATGTTGTATATTCGCAAGTTTTACGTAGTTAAAAACACACACATATTTATATATATATCTATATTCACAGGTGGGACATAGGGACACAACTACAAAAGCGCGTAACCAATATGGCGCGTAACGACTTACGCGCGCGGGGGGGCTTGGGGGGGCGCGAAGCGCCCCACCAGCTAGGTGTTGGGGTGGCGCGAAGCGCCACCCCAACAGCTAGTGATGAAATAATTCAGACGTCATATGCGGACAGTGACGTCACTCGACAGACAGACAGACAACTTATTTTTATATATATAGACTAGCTGTTGGGGTGGCGCTTCGCGCCACCCCAACACCTAGTTGGTGGGGGCGCTTTGCGCCCCCCACCCAAGCCCCCCGCGCGCGTAAGTCGTTACGCGCCATATTAGTTACGCGCCATTGTAGTTGTGTCCCTGTGTAACCACCTATGAATATAGATAGATTTATATATGTGTTTTGAACTACGTAAAACTTGCGAATATACAACATTCTTGGCTTTCCCATTGTCTGTGCATGTACAAAGCCTTATGTACTTATAATGACGTCATATGCAAACGCTCTTTTTACAAACAAACAAACATGCATACACACAACTCGTTTTTATATAGATAGATAGATAGATAGATACAATACAAATTAACTGCGTAAAACTTGCGAATATACAACATTCTTCGCTGTCCAATTGTCGCTGCATATAAATAGATTGTCAGGTTTACCGACCCTCGAACATGCAACGTACAATTGTCCATGGGAAAAACAATCAGTATTAAGATCTATACCACATTTTTCTAATGATTGACCTTGAGCTTTGTTGATGGTGATTTTAAATGCTAATCGAATTATGAATTGCAATCTTTTAAATTAAAAAGGCAGATCCGTTGGAATCATGGGAATGCGAGGAATAAGTACAGCCTCACCTTCAAAAGGCCCTGTCAAGATTGTTGCCTCTATTACGTTTTCCATTGTTTTTTTTTTTTTTTTTTTTTTTTTTACGGCAAGTCGCGTGCCATTGCAAAGCTTTGGTGGGTTTATGTTACGTAATAATATTATTGGTACGCCAATTTTTAGTTGTAGCACGTGTGGTGGAAACCCTGAAAGATCCACGGAATTTAAAAATTCAGATGGATAATTAACCGCCTCATTTGGTTCCAAAACTGTGTCGACTGACTTGTAAAGGACTGCCTGGTCTCGAATCTTTGTCAAAACAATATTGTTGATTTCGTGGACGTCTATATTTTTGGGTGAAAGAATCGCTCTTTCACTTAGCCATTTATTATTTTTATAATTTTTTAGAATATTCGGAAATACTTTTTCAATCAATTCATTTTTGGACGTCACTAAATTACAGAATTCAGCAGGTAGTTGTATACGTCCTGAAATTGAGTCTACTGGGAGCTTTCCGTTTCCAATTGCCAGCAATTGATCTGAAAATGTTTGACCAGAGTCATCGATTGCAATCGGACACGCATATTTGTAGTTAATTTTAATGTTTTTACGTGTGCCCATAAATTAGAATTTTTCAGGCAAGCATTCATTTCGTCTGCAGGGGTTGATCTAGGTATTATAGGTAATATTTGCCTGAAATCTCCCGCAAGCAATATTAATGTGCTTCCAAAGGGTTTCAAATTCCCTCGCACATTGCCAGTAATTGTGTTAGGTACTAGAAGTCGAGGATATTGCTTTGTGCACCTTCCTTTGGCCATGCATGGTGAATTTTCGTTCAGTGCACCGCAATGTCCATGTATCATATTTTTTACAACAATATCATGTAACCCCTTATCGACATTTTCATCAGACCTGTGTCCCGCTCGTCATTTATATTCCCTGTGTCCCGGTCGTCATTTGTGTCCCGGTGTCCCGGTCTGTATATACATTCGTTTTTGAATTGGTATATGATGAAATAAATTTTTGTGTTTTTCCCATTTTTTTCTTTTTAGTTTTTTTTTTGGTTTTTACTTTTTCTTTAGTTTTTTTAGTTTTTTTTTCTTTTTTCATTTTAGTTTTTTTTTTGTAGTTTTTACCTTTTTAGTTTTTTTATTTTTATTTTTTTAGTTTTTTTTCTCCTTTATTTTTCAGTTTTTTTCTTTTTTATTTTTTATCTTTTTTATTTTTTTTTAGTTTTTTAGCTTTTTAGTTTTTTTTATTAGTTTTTAGTTTTTTTTCTTTTTAGTTTTTTTTTTTAGTTTTTTTACTTATGTCCTGGTCGTCATTTATATTCCCTGTGTCCCGGTCGTCATTTGTGTTCCGGGGCTTTGTTGATGGTGATTGCTAATCGAACATTCCTTGTGTCAGATATTTGTGTCAGATATTTCAGCGGAAATCACATCATCAATTTCGTTAGAAGTAATTTTATAGTGTAGCCAGATTAGTATATGGGCGTGTGGCAATCCTCGTTTTTGCCATTCCACTGAATACATCCAGCATCGGACTGACCCAGGCTGCTCTTGTGATTCCTCGGCACGCTTTCTTTTGGTGATTTCTCTTTGAGACGCAAGCCTAATTTCACGCTGTTGTAGTGATTCCTTATTCTATATTATTCCTTCTTCTATATATATATTCCTTCTTCTTCAATATAACTGTCCATGGGAAAACAATCCGTATTCAGATCTATACCTAATGATTCTAATGATTGCCCTTGAGCTTTGTTGATGGTGATTGCTAATCGACCATTCCCTGTGTCGCCGTCGTCATTTATATATCCCCCTGTGCCCCCGGCGTCCCCGTTGTAGTTGTGTCCCAGTCGTAATTTATATTCCCTGTGTCCTGGTCGTCAAATGACGTTCCGATGTCCCAGTCTGTAATTTCTCTTTGAGTGTCCCGGTCGTCATTTATATTCCTTGTGTCCCGGTGTCCCGGTCGTCATTTGTGTCCCGGTGTCCCGGTCTGTATATACATTCGTTTTTGAATTAGTCTTTTTTTTAGTTTTTTTAGTTATACCTCATGATTCTAATGATTGCCCTTGAGCTTTGTTGATGGTGATTGCTAATCGAACATTCCCTGTGTCCCCGTCGTCATTTATATATCCCCCTGTGCCCCCCGGCGTCCCCGTTGTAGTTGTGTCCCTGTGTCCCGCTCGTCATTTATATTCCCTGTGTCCCGGTCGTCATTTGTGTCCCGGTGTCCCGGTCTGTATATATATTCGTTTTTGAATTGGTATATGATGAAATAAATTTTTGTGTTTTTCCCCTTTTTTTCTTTTTAGTTTTTTTCTTTTTTCTTTTTAGTTTTTTTGTAGTTTTTACCTTTTTAGTTTTTTTTTTATTTTTTTTTAGTTTTGTTTTTCTCCTTTATTTTTCAGTTTTTTCCTTTTTTCTTTTTTTTTTCTTTTTTAGTTTTTTTTTAGTTTTTCAGCTTTTTTAGTTTTTTTATTATTTTTTAGTTTTTTTTTAGTTTTTTTTTTGTAGTTTTTACCTTTTTTTAATTTTTTTTTTAGTTTTTTTTTACTTATGTCCTGGTCGTCATTTATATTCCCTGTGTCCCGGTCGTCATTTGTGTCCCGGGGCTTTGTTGATGGTGATTGCTAATCGAACATTCCTTGTGTCAAGGTCTATTTCTCTTTGAGTGTCCCGGTCGTCATTTATATTCCCTATGTCTCGGTGTCCCGGTCGTCATTTGTGTCTCGATGTCCCGGTCTGTAATTTCGTCAGTCGACAAATATGACGTCAGTCGCACACAAACATGACGTCACTCGACACACAGACACACAGACAACTTATTTTTATATATATAGATACTAGCTGTTGGGGTGGCGCTTCCCGCCACCCCAACACCTAGTTGGTGGGGCGCATAAGTCCCGCGCGCGTAAGTCGTTACGCGCCATATTAGTTACATATTAGTTGTAGTTGTGTCCCTGTGTCCCACCTGTGAATATAGAGAGATTTATATATGTGTTTCAAACTACGTAAAAATTGCGAATATACAACATTCTTGGCTTTCCCACTACTGGGAGCTTTCCGTTTCCAATTGTCAGCAATTGATCTGAAAATGTTTGACCAGAGTCATCGTTACACAGACAGACAACTTATTTTTATATATATAGAAGACTAGCTGTTGGGGTGGCGCTTCGCACCACCCCAACACCTAGTTGGTGGGGGCACTTCGCGCCCCCCCCCCAAAGCCCCCCGCGCACGTAAGTCGTTACGCGCCATATTAGTTACGCGTCATTGTAGTTTTGTCCCTGTGTCCCACCTGTGAATATAGAAAGATATATATATATATATATATATATATATATATATATATATATATATATATATATATATATATATATATATATATATATATATATATATATATATATATATATATATATATATATATATATGTTTTGACCTACGTAAAACTTGCGAATATACAACATTTTTCGATGTCCCATTGTCTGTGCATATAAATAGATTGTCAGGTTTACCGACTCTTGAACATGCAACATAAAATTGTCCATGGGATTAACAATCCGTATTCAGATCTATACCTCATTATTCTAATGATTGCCCTTGAGCTTTGTTGATGATGATTGCTAATCGAACATTCCCTGTGTCCCCATCGTCATTTATATATCCCCCTGTGCCCCCGGCATCCCCCTTGTAGTTGCGTCCCCGTGTCCCAGTCGTCATATATATTCCCAGTATCCCGGTCGTCATTTGTGTCCCAGTATCCCAGTCGGTAATTTCTCTTTGAGCTTCCCGGTCGTCATTTATTATCTCTGTTTCCCGGTCGTCATTTGTGTCCCGGTGTCCCGGTCTGTAATTTATCTTTGAGTGTCCCGGTCGTCATTTATATCTCCCGATCGTCATTTGTGTCCCAGTGTCCCAGTCTGTAATTTCTCTTTGAGTGTCCCGGTTGTCATTTATATTCCCTGTGTCCCGGTTTTTAGTTTTCTTTTTCTCCTTTATTTTTCAGTTTTTTTTCTTTTTTTAGTTTTTTTCTTTTTGAGTTTTGAGTTTTTTTTTAGTTTTTTTCCTTTCTTTTTTTTTGTAGTTTTTACCTTTTTTTAGTTTTTTTTTCTTTTTTAGTTTTTTACTTTTTTTTATTTTTTTTTTAGCTTTTTTAGTTTTCTTAGTATTTTCTTTTTAGTTTTTGTTGTAGTTTTTACCTTTTTTAGTTTTTTTTTCTTCTGTTGTATTAATGCTAAAGCCAAGGTTTGAACCTGGAACCTCTCGGACCCGGAACCTGGAACATAACGCTTTACCAACTCAGCTACTTCGGCTTGAATACATTCGTTTATGAATTGGTATATGATGAAATAATTCAGACGTCATATAATGACGTCACTCGACAGACAGACAGACAGACAACTTATATAATATACTAGCTGTTGGGGTGGCGCTTCGCGCCACCCCAACACCTAGTTGGTGGGGCGCTTCGCGCCCCCCCAAGCCCCCCCGCGCGCGTAAGTCGTTACGCGCCATATTAGTTTTGCGCCATTGTAGTTGTGTCCCTGTGTCCCACCTGTGAATATAGATAGATTTATATATGTGTTTCAAACTACGTAAAAATTGCGAATAAACAACATTCTTGGCTTTCCCATTGTCTGTGCATATACAAAGCCGTATGTACTAATAATGACGTCATATGCAAACGCTCTTTTTACAAACAAACAAACATGCATCCACACAACTCGTTTTTATATAGATAGATAGATAGATAGATACAATACAAATTAACTGCGTAAAACTTGCGAATATACAACATTCTTCGCTGTCCAATTGTCGCTGCATATAAATACATTGTCAGGTTTACCGACCCTCGAACATGCAACGTACAATTGTCCATGGGAAAAACAATCAGTATTAAGATCTATACCACATTTTTCTAATGATTGACCTTGAGCTTTGTTAATGGTGATTGCAAATACTAATCGAATTGGGAATTGCAATCTTTTAAATTGAAAAAGCAGATCCGTTGGAATCATGGGAATGCGAGGAATAAGAACAGCCTCACCCTCATAAGGCCCTGTCAAGATTGTGGCCTCTATTAGGTTTTCCATTGTTTTTTTTTTACGGCAAGTCGCGTGCCATTGCAAAGCTTTGGTGGGTTGATATTTCTTAAAAGTATTATTGGTACGCCTATTTTTAGTTGTAGCACGTGTGGTGGAAACCCTGAAGGATCTATGGAATTTAAAAATTCAGATGGATAATTAACCGCTTCATTTGGTTCCAAAACTGTGTCGACTGACTTGTAAAGGACTGCCTGGTCTCGAATCTTGGTCAAAACAATATTGTTGATTTCGTGGACGTCTATATTTTTGGGTGCGAGAATCGCTCTTTCACTTAGCCATTTATTATTTTTATAATTTTTTAGAATATTCGGAAATACTTTTTCAATCAATTCATTTTTGGACGTCACTAAATTACAGAAATCAGCAGGTAGTTGTATACGTCCTGAAATTGAGTCTACTGGGAGCTTTCCGTTTCCAATTGTCAGCAATTGATCTGAAAATGTTTGACCAGAGTCATCGTTTTGCAATCGGACACGCATATTTGTAGTTAATTTTAATATTTTTACGTGTGCCCATAAATTAGAATTTTTCAGGCAAGCATTCATTCGTCTTCAATGGCTCTGGTGGTGCAGCCAATAGAGGAAGTTTAACTTTTCCTGAGGCGCAACACATTTCCATTGTTTCACCATTGAATTTCAAGGCCTTGCAATAGGGACAAATTTTAGACATTGTCCCGATTTGAACACATCTACTCAAGCTATAATCATCGACTGGGTTGTACCTGAATGCCAGGCGATAGTCCCGGTCGTCATTTATATCTCCCGGTCGTTATTTGTGTCCCAGTGTCCCAGTCTGTAATTTCTCTTTGAGTATCCCGGTTGTCATTTATATTCCCTGTGTCCCGGTTTTTAGTTTTCTTTTTCTCCTTTATTTTTCAGTTTTTTTTCTTTTTTTAGTTTTTTTCTTTTTGAGTTTTGAGTTTTTTTTTAGTTTTTTTCTTTCTTTTTTTTGTGGTTTTTACCTTTTTTTTAGTTTTTTTAGTTTTTTTTTCTTTTTTAGTTTTTTACTTTTTTTTATTTTTTTTTAGCTTTTTTAGTTTTCTTAGTATTTTCTTTTTAGTTTTGTTGTAGTTTTTACCTTTTTTAGTTTTTTTTCTTCTGTTGTATTAATGCTAAAGCCAAGGTTTGAACCTGGAACCTCTTGGACCTGGAACCTGGAACATAACGCTTTACCAACTCAGCTACTTCGGCTTGAATACATTCGTTTATGAATTGGTATATGATGAAATAATTCAGACGTCATATAATGACGTCACTCGACAGACAGACAGACAGACAACTTATATAATATACTAGCTGTTACGGCAAGTCGCGTGCCATTGCAAAGCTTTGGTGGGTTGATATTTCTTAAAAGTATTATTGGTACGCCTATTCTTAGTTGTAGCACGTGTGGTGGAAACCCTGAAGGATCTATGGAATTTAAAAATTCGGATGGATAATTAACCGCTTCATTTGGTTCCAAAACTGTGTCGACTGACTTGTAAAGGACTGCCTGGTGTCGAATCTTGGTCAAGACAATATTGTTGATTTCGTGGACGTCTATATTTTTGGGTGCGAGAATCGCTCTTTCACTTAGCCATTTGTTATTTTTATAATTTTTTAGAATATTCGGAAATACTTTTTCAATCAATTCATTTTTGGACGTCACTAATTTACAGAAATCAGCAGGTAGTTGTATACGTCCTGAAATTGAGTCTACTGTTTGACCAGAGTCATCGTTTTGCAATCGGACACGCATATTTGTAGTTAATTTTAATATTTTTACGTGTGCCCATAAATTAGAATTTTTTAGGCAAGCATTCATTTCGTCTGCAGGAGTTAAACTACGTAAAAATTGCGAATATACAAAATTCTTGGCTTTCCCATTGTCTCTGCATATACAAAGCCGTATGTACTAATAATGACATCATATGCAAACGCTCTTTTTACAAACAAACAAACATGCATACACACAACTCGTTTTTATATAGATAGATAGATAGATAGATACAATACAAATTAACTGCGTAAAACTTGCGAATATACAACATTCTTCGCTGTCCAATTGTCGCTGCATATAAATAGATTGTCAGGTTTACCGACCCTCGAACATGCAACGTACAATTGTCCATGGGAAAAACAATCAGTATTAAGATCTATACCACATTTTTCTAATGATTGACCTTGAGCTTTGTTAATAGTGATTGCAAATGCTAATCGAATTGGGAATTGCAATCTTTTAAATTGAAAAGGCAGATCCGTTGGAATCATGGGAATGCGAGGAATAAGAACAGCCTCACCCTCAAAAGGCCCTGTCAAGATTGTGGCCTCTATTAGGTTTTCCATTGTTTTTTTTACGGCAAGTCGAGTGCCATTGCAAAGCTTTGGTGGGTTTATATTTCTTAAAAGTATTATTGGTACGCCTATTTTTAGTTGTAGCACGTGTGGTGGAAACCCTGAAAGATCTATGGAATTTAAAAATTCAGATGGATAATTAACCAATTCATTTGGTTCCAAAACTGTGTCGACTGACTTGTAAAGGACTGCCTGGTCTCGAATCTTGGTCAAAACAATATTGTTGATTTTGTGGACGTCTATATTTTTGGGTGCGAGAAGCGCTCTTTCACTTAGCCATTTATTATTTTTATAATTTTTTAGAATATTCGGAAATACTTTTTCAATCAATTCATTTTTGGACGTCACTAAATTACAGAAATCAGCAGGTAGTTGTATACGTCCTGAAATTGAGTCTACTGGGAGCTTACCGTTTCCAATTGTCAGCAATTGATCTGAAAATGTTTGACCAGAGTCATCGTTTTGCAATCGGACACGCATATTTGTAGTTAATTTTAATATTTTTACGTGTGCCCATAAATTAGAATTTTTCAGGTAAGCATTCATTCGTCTTCAATGTCTCCGGTGGTGCAGCCAATAGAGGAAGTTTAACTTTTCCTGAGGCGCAACACATTCCCATTGTTTCACCATTGAATTTCAAGGCCTTGCAATAGGGACAAATTTTAGACATTGTCCCGATTTGAACACATCTACTCAAGCTATAATCATCGACTGGGTTTTACCTGAATGCCAGGCGATAACTTTCAGGTTGCTCTGATTCCTCGGCACGCTTTCTTTTCTTACTTTCTCTATCAGCAGCAAGCCTGATTTCTTGCTGTTCTTGTGATTCCTCGGCACGCTTTCTTTTCTTACTTTCTCTATCAGCAGCAAGCCTGATTTCTTGCTGTTCTTGTAATTCCTCGGCACGCCTTCTTTTTTCACTTTCTCTTTTAGCAGCAAGTCTGCTTCCGCGTTGCTCTGGTAGTTCCTCGGCACGCTTTCTGTTCTTTTTTTCTCTATCAGCCTCAAGCCTGTTTCCTTGCTGTTCTTTTGATTCCTCGGTACGCTTTCTGTTCTTTCTTTCTCTATCAGCCTCAAGCCTGTTTCCTTGCTGTTCTTTTGATTCCTCGGCACGCTTTCTGTTCTTTCTTTCTCTATCAGCCTCAAGCCTGTTTCCTTGCTGTTCTTTTGATTCCTCGGCACGCTTTATTTTCTGACTTTCTCTATCAGCAGCAAGTTTTTTGGCATAGACTCTTTGAGCATCTTCATCGGCTTTTGCCATGGTAAGTTCATCAGTCATTGTAAACTTAAACATTAATAGATTTCTACGTGAACATATGTCTTAAATATCTTGAATGACGTCACCGTCAAAGCAAAAATGACGACAACTAATTTCATGACGTCAGTCAACACAGAAACATGACGTCACCTGATCCACAGACAGACACACAGACAGACAACTTATTTTTATATATATAGATAGATATATATATATATATATATATATATATATATATATATATATATATATATATATATATATATATATATATATATATATATATATATATATATATATATATATATATATTTTCTTTTTAGTTTTTTTGTAGTTTTTACCTTTTTTAGTTTTTTTCTTCTTTTGTATTAATGCTAAAGCCAAGGTTCAAACCTGGAGCCTCTCGGACCTAGAACCTGAAACATAACGCTTTACCAACTCAGCTACTTCGGCTTGAATACATTCGTTTAGAACAGCTTCCTCGGGTGTTGCCATTGTAGGTTCTTCAGTCATTTTACAATTAGAAATATCTCTTTCAACGGTCTTCTTACAATTAAAAATTCGTCTTTGAGCGATATTTTTAAATACCTGTGTCCTGGTCGTCATTTATATTCCCTGTGTCCCGGTCGTCATTTGTGTCCCGGTATCCCAGTCTGTAATTTCTGTTTGAGTGTCCCGGTCGTTATTTATATTCCCTCTGTCCCGGTCGTCATTTGTGTCCCGGTATGTAATTTCTCTTTGAGTGTTTTTTCTTTTTAGTATTTTTTAGTTTTTTTACATTTTTTCTTTTTTCAGTTTTTTTTTCTTCTTTATTTTTCAGCTTCACTATGAAATACATATCGCCGAACCTTTGAAGCGCCACCCCAACACCTAGTTGGTGGGGCGCTTCGCGCCCCCCAAGCCCCCCCCCCGCGCGCGTAAGTCGTTACGCGCCATATTAGTTACGCGCCATTGTAGTTGTGTCCCTGTGTCCCACCTGTGAATATAGATAGATTTATATATTTGTTTCAAACTAAGTAAAAATTGCGAATATACAACATTCTTGGCTTTCCCACTACTGGGAGCTTTCCGTTTCCAATTGCCAGCAATTGATCTGAAAATGTATATATATATATATATATATATATATATATATATATATATATATATATATATATATATATATATATATATATATATATTTTCTTTTTAGTTTTTTTGTAGTTTTTACCTTTTTTAGTTTTTTTCTTCTTTTGTATTAATGCTAAAGCCAAGGTTCAAACCTGGAGCCTCTCGGACCTTATTCCCTGTGTCCCGGTCGTCATTTGTGTCCCGGTATCCTAGTCTGTAATTTATCTTTGAGTGTCCCGGTCGTTATTTATATTCCCTCTGTCCCGGTCGTCATTTGTGTCCCGGTCTTAATTTCTCTTTGAGTGTTTTTTCTTTTTAGTATTTTTTAGTTTTTTACATTTTTTCTTTTTTCAGTTTTCTTTTTCTTCTTTATTTTTCAGCTTCACTATGAAATACATATCGCCGAACCTTTGTTTTTTTAACTAAAATCTGGTAGGCATTGATGACCTTATCCAAGTCAAAATCCCAAACCCAATCATCATCGCTATCATTTTCAGTTTTGATATGTTTTGACTCTCGCTGTCCAGGTGGATCTTCATCTAACTGCGCGGTTTTGCGTTCTTTAGCCTCAAGCCTGTTTTCTTGCTGTTCTTTTGATTCCTCGACACGCTTTCTTTTCTGACTTTCTCTATCAGTAGCAAGTTTTTTGGCATAGACTCTTTGAGCATCTTCATCGGCTTTTGCCATTGTAAGTTCATCAGTCATTGTAAACTTAAACATTAATAGATTTCTACGTGAACATATATGTCTTAAATATCTTTAATGACGTCACCGTCATAGCAAAAATGACGACAACTAACTTCATGACGTCAGTCGACACAGAAACATGACGTCACCTGATCCACAGACAGACAACTTATTTTTATATATATAGATGAAGCGCCACCCAGCACCTAGTTGGTGGGGGCACTTCGCACGCCCCAAGCCCCCCCCGCGCGCGTACGTCGTTACGCGCCATATTAGTTACGCGCCATTGTAGTTGTGTCCCTGTGTCCCACCTGTGAATATAGATAGAAATATATATATATTTTTAACTACATAAAACTTGCAAATATACAACATTCTTGGCTGTCCCATTGTCTGCGCATATAAATAGATTGTCAGGTTTACCGACTCTTGAACATGCAACATATAATTGTCCATGGGAAAAACAATCTGTATTCAGATCTATACCTCATTATTCTAATGATTGCCCTTGAGCTTTGATGATGGTGATTGCTAATCGAACATTCCCTGTGTCCCTGTCGTCATTTATATATCCTCCTGTCCCCCCCAGCGTCCCCGTTGTTGTTGTTTCCCTGTGTCCCGGTCGTTATTTGTGTCCCGGTGTCCCAGTCTGTAATTTCTCTCTGAGTGTCGCGGTCGTCATTTATATTCTCTGTGTCCCGGTGTCCCATGCATCATTTTTGTCCCGGTCGTCATTTGTGTTCCGGTGTCCCGGTCTGTTATTTCTCTTTGAGTGTCCTGGTCGTCATTTATATTCCCTGTGTCCCGGTCGTCATTTGCGTCCCGGTGCTTTGTTGATGGTGATTGCTAATCGAAAATTTCTTTTGTCCCGGTAGCTTTCTCTTTGAGTGTCCCGGTCGTCATTTATATTCCCTATGTCCCGGTGTCCCTGTCGTCATTTGTGTCCCGATGTCCCGGTCTGTAATTTCGTCAGTCGACACACAAACATGACGTGTCACTCGACACACAGACAACTGATTTTTATATATATATATATATATATATATATATATATATATATATATATATATATATATATATATATATATATATATATATATATATATATATATATATATATATATCTATCTATCTATATAAAAATAAGTTGTCTGTCTGTGGATGTGTGGATGGATGTGTGGATGGATGTGTCAGGTGACGTCACCTGAAAAAACTGGATTAGGTGACGTCAAAACTGAAAAAACTAAAAAAAAGGCAAAAACTACAAAAAAAAACTAAAAACTAATAAAAAAAATAAAAAAGCTAAAAAACTAAAAAAACTATAAAGGTAAAAACCAATAAAAAACTAAAAAAAAAACTGAAAAAACTAAAAAAAGGCAAAAACTACAAAAAAAAACTAAAAACTAATAAAAAAAGTAAAAAAGCTAAAAAACTAAAAAAACTAAAAAAACTAAAAAAAGGTAAAAAAATAAAAAAAATAAAAAATAAAAAAAAACTAAAAAAAAGGAAAAAACTGAAAAATAAGCTAAAATAAAGGTAAAAACCAATAAAAAACTAAAAAAAAAAAAGGAAAAAACTAATAAATGACGACACTCAAAGAGAAAGCGACCAGGACAAAAGGAATGTTCGATTAGCAATCAACAAAGCACCGGGACACAGGGAGTATAAATGACGACCAGGACATAAGTAAAAAAAAAAAAACTATCTATATATATAAAAATAAGTTGTCTGTGGATCTGTGGATCGTGGATCAGGTGACGTCACCTGAAAAAACTGGATCAGGTGACGTCAAAACTGAAAAAACTAAAAAAAGGCAAAAACTACAAAAAAAACTAAAAACTAATAAAAAAAATAAAAAAGCTAAAAAACTAAAAAAACTAAAAAAAGGCAAAAACTACAAAAAAAACTAAAAACTAATAAAAAAGCTAAAAAACTAAAAAAACTAAAAAAAAGGCAAAAACTACAAAAAAACTAAAAACTAATAAAAAAAATAAAAAAGCTAAAAAACTAAAAAAACTAAAAAAAGGTAAAAAACTAAAAAATAAATAACGACCGGGACACAGGGACACAACTACAACGGGGACACCGGGGGAAACAGGGGGATATAAATGACGACCGGGACAAAAAAACTAAAAAGAAATAAAAACTAAAAACTAATAAAAAAAACTAAAAAATCTAAAAATCTAAATAAGCTAAAAAAGAAAAAAAAGGAAAAAAATAAAGGAGAAAAACAAAACTAAAAAACGAATGTATATACAGACCGGGACACCGGGATACAAATGATGACCGGGACCCGGGACACAGGGAATATAAATGACGACCGGGACACAGGGACACAACTACAACGGGGACACCGGGGGAAACAGGGGGATAACCTGACAATCTATTTATATGCAAAGACAATGGGACAGCAAAGAATGTTGTATATTCGCAAGTTTATATAACATAGGGACACAACTACAATGGCGCGTAACTATTATGGCGCGTAACGACTTACGCGCGCGGGGGGGCTTGGGGGGGCGCGAAGCGCCCCCACCAACTAGGTGTTGGGGTGGCGCGAAGCGCCACCCCAACAGCTAGTATATATATATATATATATATATATATATATATATATATATATATATATATATATACGCGCCATATTAGTTACGCGCCATTGTAGTTGTGTCCCTGTGTCCCACCTGTGAATAGAGATAGATATAAATATATGTTTTTAACTACGTAAAACATGCGAATATACAACATTCTTCGCTGTCCCATTGTCTGTGCATATAAATAGATTGTCAGGTTTACTGACTCTTGAACATGCAACATATAATTGTCCATGGGAAAAACAATCCGTATTCAGATCTATATCTTATTATTCTAATGATGTGTCCCTGTGTCCCGGTCGTCATTTGTGTCCGGTGTCCCAGTTTGTAATTTCTCTTTGAGTGTCCCGGTCGTCATTTATATTCCCTGTGTCCCGGTGTCCCGGTCGTCATTTGTGTTCCGGTGTCCCGGTCTGTAATTTCT